>NC_056737.1:1769189724-1769299724 GCF_019279795.1 Protopterus annectens
TACACA
The DNA here is from genome assembly GCF_019279795.1 of Protopterus annectens. Classification (NCBI taxonomy): domain Eukaryota; kingdom Metazoa; phylum Chordata; order Ceratodontiformes; family Protopteridae; genus Protopterus; species Protopterus annectens. Next base: position 1,769,189,731 of record NC_056737.1, read on the forward strand.
GTGGCTGGATTAGATCTTAGTCCTGGTTCTATCAAACATAAAGGAGATATGGTTGATGTCTGTATGGGTAAGTTTGCAGGTAATGGGCTTATGCTTCAGTATGGTTTGTTTTAGCCAAAAAAAGTGCTGGTCAGAAGATAACAAATATGTAGAAATATTGGAGACCTGGTTTCTGTCTGAATTGGGGGGGTTATTAAATAATGGTCTAAGCAAATGGTCAAAGATAAATATGTAGCTTAGCTTTTAAAAGGAGAAAGGTGGGAGAGAGTTGTGAAATGAAGAAAGGCATAATCTTACGCTCTTCCTTTTTTCATTAGGTAAACATTCCCAGACTCAATCACCTTATTTCTAGTAGTAAATCTGTGATAGCTGCTGCTGCATCCTCTTGTATCTTCTTTGGACTAGATTACTGCAGAACTACCTGGCAGGTGACCCACGTCAAGTGCAGCTAATACAGAATGTGGTGGCCAGTGCATTCCTATACAAGTTCTAACATGTAACATTTGGGTACCTCAAAATGTAATAAAGGGGTGAGACAAAGACTGCATGTGACCAATGTCATCAGCATTCGCCTTCTTACAATGCAACATATGAAGTATACCAAATCACATGATGTGCACTCAAGAACTTTGAAAGAAGATAAAGGCGCCAGTGTCTTAATGTTATGTTCACGTTACTCCCCTCTTTTCTCAGAAGCAAACGCATTTCAATCTTTTGACATACATTATGTTACATTAAATGCATGTATACACACATATATATATATATATATATATATATATATATATATATATGTGTGTGTTTATAAATTAGAAATGCCTTTGATGCCATTCTGCTTTTTTAATGATAAACCTAAAATTTAAGCCAAACAAATTTCTATCTACTAGTGCATTCAAAGATGAAAGAAATTCTAATTATTTAAAAAAAATACTCAGCACTGGAAGCGGGAATATAACATCTATAAACCAAGTGAAACGTGTTGTAGTTAAGGATGACATAACAAGAATAAGCACTGACAACTTAAGAATTAATGACTGAATTGGGTAATTTCACGTAAGATAACATGAGAGAATCTTCAAATCTTTTACTGTGGATAAGAATATTGTAGAAGAAATGAAGAATTCCTTAGAGATAATAAAAGAAGGTCAAAAGCAGTGTATAGTTATTCTCCACAAATTATAGAATTATCTCAATCAGACTCCAAGGCAAACCACTCAGCATTAAAGTAACAAAAGTTTGTTCTCTGACTACAGATACTGACACTTTGGAAATCAAATAATTTTATAAGGGTCTGCAGCAGCTTCTAAAAATTACACCAAAATGATACCACATTTACCATAGTTTATTGGAATGCAGTACTGGACAGCTTTGGTCTTGGAGTAAAAAATTTAGTAAGACGTGGACTAGTAGAATTCTATCAAAATAAGTCACTGGTCATAGTAAATACTCATATCAACAGGCTGCAGATGACTATACCCATGCAAATCAGTAGATAGTCAATACTGAAATCACACTGACTATATACGTTGCAATTATAGACAGAAGAGATGTATACAGTCAGCAAAATCAAAGTATGAAGATGACAGTGGAGTAGAAGGATAACGCTCTATGGCCCAGCCTACAGGTTCTGTTAGCAGCTCAAATGACTGAAGGATCAGCAGGGAAAAGAATGGACATTCCTATGCTGGGTGAGAGGGCACTCGCTCATACACCCCCTAAAGAGAGGCGTGATCCAAAAGAAGGGATTTGCACTTGGATGCAATCATGATACAGTGTGAGGAAAGGGGGTGTGCAGGGCATAAACAAAAAATACCCCTCTAAAGAAAAGCACAGATGAGCTGAGCCCCACTCCTTACAATCCGCAGATGGTCCCAGCATTACTGGAATAAGTCCTAAGGGGCTTAGGAGGATAACTGGTAGACTTGGGATAGATGTGAGACACTGGGTGCCAGGCCGGTATACATGAGGTTCGATGGGACAAAAAAATTTGAAACAAAAAGTATGAAGTTGATAATGGCTCAGACTACCAGTTTCATATTGTAAAGTTTATAATTAAATTGAAAAGTGGAAAAGCTTCCAGCCCAACTAGATATAAGCTCAACAGTGTTCAAAATGAATACATTGTGGAGGTGAAGGACAGAACTAAGGGAGCTGAAGTGGTATAAAGAGTGCTGAATAGCTGTGGACAGAAGTTCATGATGTTGTCCAGGAGGTGTTAATAAAATATTCCTTACAGAAGATCAAAAAGCAAAAATTGTATCTCTAGAGGCTTTAGAATTAGTCAAGGAAAGAAAGACATCAAAAGGCAATGGCAATAAGGAAAATATGTTAAACTGAATGCAGAGATTCAGAGAATAGCAAGAAGAGAAGAGGCATATTTAAATACACAGTACAAAAATAGAAGAAGATAATAGAAATGGAAAGAGAAGAGATATCTTGAAGAACATTGATGTTATTAAGGGAGACGTTCGGGTAAAAGTTGTCATGATAAAAAAGAAAGATGAGAAAGACCCAGCAAAAGCAGAAGATATTGATGTAAGAAGAAGTGGCAAGAATGCACAAAATAATTATATAATGGCTGTAACACCATTGCTTCATACAATGATATGGTCTTTGATGTGGAGCAGGATACACTAGAAAGTGAATTTCAATCCTGAAAAATGGTGCTGCTACACTATTGCTTGGAAATGGAGAATAAATTTGGAAAGCACAACAGTCCCAAAAAGTGCAATGTTAATGAGTGCTTAAATTATCAAACAGCTGCACTTGTTTCACATTCCAGCAAGGTAATGCACAAAATCCTGCAGGTTAGGCTTAAACGGTATATGAACCAAGAACTGACATATATAAAAGCTATTTTTTTTAAAAGGGGAAGAGGTACTGGAGATCAAACTGCCAACATCCACTGGATAATACAGAAAACAAGAGAATTCCAGATTTTTTTTTAACTTTTGTTTATTGAGTACTGCAACAATATGACTGTGTATACCATAGCAAACTACAGCATGCTTTTAAAAAGAAGGAGACAACAGGTCATCTTGTCTCCGGAGGAATTGTGTTTGCAAAATGAGAGTAACACAAGCAAATATGGGATAAATGATTACTTCAAGACTGGGAAAGGAGTGTGACAAGGCTATCTGTTGTCATCCTACTTATTTCATAGGTTCATAGGTTGGTACTAGGCCATCGGTCCTATGGCCTACACAAGCCTAGCCATAACAATTCCCTGGATATTTCTTCCCACAATATTTACTTCTCTGGACCCCTGTCTAGCAGGGCAACTGATGTGATCCCTTGGCTTAATTTCCTCTCTCCCATCAAATCATCAAGGTTCCTTTTGAAGAAGGATAAAGAGGCGCTCTGTTTGACATGTATGGGCAGTCTATTCCAGAGTCTGGGGAGTCTCTGGGTCAGGAACCTATCCCTCCAGCATGTTTTGTTCATTGTGATGACAAGGTTTAGCTCCCTAGAGCATGTGGCTCTGAGGGGATTGGGATTTCTTTAAGTGTAGCATGTCCAACAGCTCTGGGTTTGTTAAGAAGAGATCGCCTCTGAGTATACGATATGCGACAGAGTATAGTTGGAGTTTTTTTAGATGGTCAGCATAGGGCATCTGCTTTAAGCCTGTGCTTTTTTAGTGAGGTATTTCTGTGGCCTTTCCAGTTGTTGCAGATTTCTTGAGACATCCCAAATGGGGTGTTGTATTCTATAACTATTCTATTCTATAGTGAGGGATGAGTACAGTGGGACAATGACCTACTTTTTTCTGGTTGAAAAGCCCTTAGTGATAAGATGTGCTACATAGAATGATTTCCTGACTGTTGTGGCAATGTAGTTATCAAAGTTGAGACCACTGTCCACCTGTGTCCCTAAGTCTCTTATCATCTTATCACACTTTCAGCGTTTAGTGTACTGCCACCTATGTGGCAATTCATAGGTATATGTTTTTTTTCCCAAAGGGGATAACTATACATTTCTTGGCATTGAGCTTGAGCCCATGGCTCTGGCACTAAGCATCTGTTTCTGTAAGGCCCTTTTGTAGAATATCCACATCATTTGGGGATTCAGTAATGGCTCCCAGTTTGGAGTCATCTGCAAACTTTGTTAGCCAGAGTCCCTTAGTGTTGGCCTGTACTTCAGACAAGTAAATTCCAAACAATAGCAGTCCCAGGACTGAACCCTGAGGTACTCCACTTTTCACTTGTCTGGAGCGGGATTTGGAATCAGCTATTTTTACAGTGTGGGTTCTGTCAGTAAGCCAGTTGGCAACCCATCGAGTGACATAGGGATTAATGCCCATCTTAGAAGTTTATCTATGATTCCAGAGTGGGGGATGGTGTCGAAGACCTTGGTGAGGTCCAGATATGCTGTGTGGACCACCTAATCCTCATCCACAGCTCTGGAGACTGATTTGAAGAAGTCAATTAGGTTCAGGAGACAAGATCGGCTCTTCACAAACTCAAACTGGGTGGGATCCAGTGTTTGAAGATTGCCAATGTCTTTGTTTATAGGTTCCATGATAATATGTTCCATGGCTTTGCAGATCAGGCTCATCAGACTGATGGGGATGTATTTCCCAGGATCCAAGGTGGATCCCCCCTTGTGGAGTGGGATGAATGCAGCTGTACACCACTCAGTGGGCACGAAGCCTGAGATGAGGCTATAATTAAACATGACACTTAGGTGACGTACCACTTAATTTTGTAGTTCATGTAGTACACAGCCTGGGATGTCGTCTGGTCCCAAGGATGCTGTATTCTTAACTTTTTTTTACCCATGTGGCCGTTATTACTGGAATTTGGCAATCTTTCAGTATTGAGATGGGCCCTTTAGGGGGTGAGAGGGAGGTGGAGTTGGCACTGAATCGATCTGCCAGGATATTGGTAATATCCTTGGGATCAGTATATTTAATGCCATTCTGTTGTAGCTCAGAGCAGATCTGAGCATTGCCATTTAGATTCTTGACATAGCTATAGAATGCCTTGTGGTTGTCTTTGGAATCTTTGGTAATTTTATTTTTGTAACCAGCTTTGGACGATTTTATGAGGATCTCGGCTTCTTACTGAGGTTGGTAAGGGAGCTTTTTGCATCCTGGGATTTTCCTCTTTTCTGCAACAGTTTCTTCCTTTTGTTGTAAAGTTTGTTTACGGCAGGGTACCACCAGATTGGCTTCCTTTTTTTGGAGGAGAGCATCTTGGTTCTATTTGGGATGGCACGATTCATGCATGAGTGAATGTGATCGAACAATGCCTTAGTGTAGGATTCAGCAGTTGAACTTTCAGTTCCCATCTGCATGGCTGTCATGAAGTTTGCCACTTCTGACTTGAGTAACATGAAGTTGGCTTTGGAGAAGTTTTTTACAGAGGTTTTCTTACTGGGGGGTGGGTGGAGGGATGTGTATGTCAAGGGTGATTAGCTTATGGTCAGACCTGACCAATGAGGCAGTGACCACAGGTGTGGAGCATCAATTTCCCATGTTGGTAATGATCAGATCTAGGATATTGGAGCCCCTGGTGGGACTATGGATTAGTTCATCCAGGGCATTGGAATTTATGAATTCCAAGAACTGTTGGGCAAAGGTGTTGGTACACGAGTAGTTTTCCCAGTTAATGGCAGGGTAGTTGAAATCACCCAGTATTAGATTGTTTGGTTGTATCTTAATATTTTCCAGTATGTTTAGAAAGATGTAGTGAAAATCTTGGGGCATGGTGGAGGATCTGTAGCAAGTTATAATTTGGATTGCAGTCTTACCTAGTGTTAGTTGCACCTGGAGAATTTCAGACGCATTGTGTTTGGCAACTAACCTGGTGGTGTGAATATCCTTGGTGAATATGGACACTCCTCCAACTTTAGTATTTCAGTCCTGGTTTGGTGGCCAAAAAGTGTGGTAAGAGTTGTAGCCTGGTATTGCAGTGGTGCTCTCTGGAGCCTTGAACCAGGTCTCATTTACTGCATAGATATTGATGTTCTCCATTTTTAGGAGTGCCTCGAGAGAGTGCATTTTGAGATTTAGACTTCTAGCATTGAGTAGCATTACCTTCAGATTTTGCATGCTTGTACCTGTTATGCTGGTGGTTTTGTCCTTTGAACTTTGCTTAAAAAAGGCACTATAGGGGTGGCAGGATCCTTAGCCAGTAACCTGAATCCCAGGGGCGACAGGGGCAGACCATTTCTGGCAAAGCATCATGGTCTGTCGATCATGTCGTCCCAGGCAGACAGTTACTGGGTCCCCTATGAATGACACCAGAAGCTTAGGCAATTGTTGAAGTCAATCATTTTGTCCTTATACTGTGGTATTATTCTGGGTGAAGGCAGGATTCTACTCAGGGCTAGGGTCATACCTGCCTAGGCCACATGATCCGAGAGCTGTTACATGTCTCTTTTCATGTAGTCCAGGGAGGTACGTCTCAAGTCATTCACTCCAACATGGACAATAACAGAGTCATATTTGTACTTGTTGTGGAGTGACTTGAGTGCATGCGTTATGTGGCGGATCCTGGCACCCGACAGGTAGCTGACTGTAATTTTCTCCTTGTTCAGCCTGGTGAGTGGGACATCAGTGTGCCTGACTATAGAGTCACCTATGACTAAAGTGTTGGGTATGTTGTCTTGCCTTAGGGGCTGTTGTTCGTAGGCACACTGGTGTTGAGAGCTATGTGACACTTTGGTCGTGATTGGTGTCTGTTTGCATTTCAGCTTCAGAGGTCCTTGTTGCTTGGGCAGGTTACTGTTAAGGGCCTCCGCATATGAGGGTTAAGCTGGACATAACTTACAAAGTTTTGGATTAAACAAATCAGATGCTGGAATTAAAACTGTTGGCAGAAATATTAAAAGCTCAGCTATGCAGATGACACCATTTTGATGGCTGAAAGAGAGGAAGAGTTGAAATGCCTGTTGATAAGGGTGAAAGTAGAAAGTGAAGAAGTTAACTTGCTGCTCAAAAGCAGAAAAGAAAAGAAAGTATATCATATTCCCAGTCAAGTTTAGGCAAATAAATGGCGAAGAAGTGGAGATAGTCAGAATTTATTTTCCTGGGCTCAAAGATCTCTGCAGATGGTGATTGCAGCCAAGAAATTAAAAGATGCTTAATTCCTGGAAAGATAGCTATGGGAAATATGGATACAGAGGATTGTGACTGGGTCTTCAGTCATGACAAAACCGTTATGCATTCAAGATACAGATGTCAAGAAACTCACCTTAAGACTGAAACTTGAGAAGATAATTTTGACATCCACGTTGAGAACAGATAACTCCCCCACCCCCCATAGCCTGCTCATCAACGGTTTTAGTCAAGAGAAAGGATATGTCTTAGTGCTTAAAGCCTGATTAGTGATTACTTTGGGGTCTATATTAATTCATTGAAAAGTAATAACAGCGAATGGCTGCTCATTGAACACAAACCAGCGAACAGCCATTCATCAAATGTTCACTTCAGCAAATGTTTTTCTAAGGGAAGGGAATTACTTGTCCCCCACACCAACCATAATACAAACTACATTATATCAAACCCACCACCCAATATGGGGGCTGCAGCCCCCACACCCCCACTTATATATACCAACTCTGAGATTGCACTACAGTGGCGAAAAGGACAAATTTCCTAATGATGGTCAACTAACAACCTTCCATTAGAAAAACATTCACTGAAGTCAAAGTTCAATGAAAGGCCATTCGCTGGTTTGTGTTCAGTGAATGGACGTTCGCTGGAATTATTTGCCAACAAATTAATATAGACCCATTACTTTGTAATCTTCACAAATCTATAAGACAATCCCTATTTCCAAAAGGACCAATCAGAACTGCCTATTTCCTTTGTTTCACTGGACTAATAGTACTTGCTGAAGTTATGTAACAGTTCTTTCTTTTATTACAAATAGTACAAGCAAGGAGAGTGTGTTGAGCAGATGGAAAGAGTACTTTGAGGGGTTGATGAATGAAGAGAATGAGAGGGAGAGAAGGTTGGATGATGTGCAGATAATGAATCATGATGTGCAGTGGATTAGCAAGGAGGAAGTAAGGATAGCTATGAAGAGGATGAAGAACGGAAAGGCTGTTGGTCCTGATGATATACCTGTGGAAGCATGGAGGTGTTTAGGTGAAATGGCAGTGGAGTTTTTAACTAGATTGTTTGATGAAATCATGGAAAGTGAGAGGATGCCCGAGGAATGGAGAAAAAGTGTTTTGGTACCGATATTTAAGAATAAGGGTGATGTGCAGAGCTGTAGTAACTACAGAGGGATTGAACTGATCAGTCACAGCATGAAGTTATGGAAAAGAGTAGTGGAAGCTAGGTTAAGAAGGGAGGTGATGATTAGTGATTAGCAGTATGGTTTCATGACAAAAAAGAGCACTGCAGATGCAACGTGTGCTCTGAGAGTGTTGATGGAGAAGTATAGAGAAGGTCAGAAGGAGTTGCATTGTGTCTTTGTGGACTTAGAGAAAGCATATAACAGAGTGCCTAGAGAGGAGTTGTAGTATTGTATGAGGAAGTCGGGAGTGTCAGAGAAATATGTAAGAGTGGTACAGGATATGTACGAGAGTAGTGTAACAGTGGTGAAGTCTGCTGTGGGACTGACAGATGTGTTTAAGGTGTAGGTGGGATTACATCAAGGATCAGCTCTGAGCCCTTTCTTATTTGCAATGGTGATGGACAGGTTGACAGACGAGATCAGACAGGAGTCCCCGTGGACTATGATGTTTGCAGATGACATTGTGATCTGTAGTGAGAGTAGGGAACAGGTGGAGGAGACCCTGGAGAGGTGGAGATATGCTTTAGAGACAAGAGGAATGAAGGTCAGCAGGACTTAGACAGAATATATGTGTGTGAATGAGAGGGAGGATAGAGGAATGGTGAGGATGCAGGGAGTAGAGGTGGCAAAGGTGAATGAGTTTAAGTACTTGGGATCAACAATTCAGAGTAATGGTGAGTGTGGAAGAGAGGTGAAAAAGAGAGTACAGGCAGGATGGAGTGGGTGGAGAAGAGTGTCAGGAGTGATTTTTGACAGAAGAGTACCAGTAAGAGTGAAAGGGAAGGTCTACAAGAGGGTAATGAGACCAGCTATGTTATATGGGTTGGAGACAGTGGCATTGGCAAAAAGGCAGGAGTCAGAGCATGACATAGCAGAGCTGAAGATGTTAAGATTTGCACTGGGTGTGACAAGGGTGGACAGGATTAGGAATAAGTATATTAGAGGGTCAGCCCAGGTTGGAAGGTTTGGAGACAAAGCCAGAGAGGCATGATTACATTGGCTTGGACATGTGCTGAGGAGGGATGCAGAGTATATTGGGAAAAAGATGTTAAGGATGAAGCTGCCAGGTAACAGGAAAAGAGGAAGGCCTAAGATAAGGTTTATGGATGTGGTGAGAGAGGACATGCAGGTGGTTGATGTGACAGAGCAAGATGCAGAGGACAGGAGGAAATGGAAACAGTTGATCTGATGTGGCGACACCTAACGGGAGCAGCCGAAAGAAGAAGAAGAAGAAGAAGCACCCTATTTTTGCAAACTTGGCTGTGCCATCTGAGTTCATCAAGGCTGGGCTTTAACACCACACACTGCTTCATGCTCCTCATAAATCAAGTTCTCATGTAAATCAAGAACTACTTACACTGATTTAAAATCATATTTCATAACATGGCTCTGATTTAAAATAACCTAGCACCATTTTTTGTAGACAGTTTCTCCTGCAAATAATTGATCCTTTGCCTTTTACCACATTCAGAGCAAACAGTCTTTTTGTTTTCCATTGCATGCAGTAGATATTTGTTCACCCTTTCCATGTAAGTAAGCATAATATTACTGTTACAAAAAAAGAAAAGAAAACTTTGTAGTCAATCACTGCAGCATGTAAACAGAAGAACCTAAAATGTAAACACGCCAACCACAAGTTTTCCCAATTTAGAGAAGTTCACAAAATAATTGCTGAACACGGTGTGTTAAATCCACACAGTTTTAATCACAATTAGTTAAGCAAATTTGTCTTAGACTTAGTCAGGAGCTAAAAATACCAAATAAAATCCATTTAATTATATTCTTGTAAAACTCACATGACCTAACTATGTTGAATAGCTGACAAAGTGTTTCTCTTACAGGTCACTTACATACCTAAATAATTTAATAAATAAATAAAACTTCATAAATAGATAAAAACTCTTGCTAATATATAAAATTAAAGAACAGACCTCTAAAACATGGAAGAATTCAATTCTATATTAGTATTCCCAAAAAACAACAAAAACTGTATAGTCTAACAATGCCGCATATGAATACAAGAACCTAAAATGCAAACACTCTAACCATAAGTCTGCCCAGATTGGAGAAGTTCACAAAACACTGTTGAACACAATGTGTTAAATTCATGCAATTTTAATCACAGTTGGTTAAGTACTTTTATCTTTGATAGACTTAATCAGAACACAAAAGTACCAAAAAATTCAGTTAACTATATACTTGTAAAACTCACATGATCTAACTCTCTTGAACAGCTGACCATAAAGCATTTGTATTAAAGGCAATTCACATGCCTAAATAATTCATTAACTTAATAAAACTTCATAAATAGCTCCTTAAAATCTCTTGCTAATACATAAAATTAAACAATAACCCTTTAAAACATGGAATTGATTCAACTGTATATGTTATGTGCATAAATGTATGTATATATACATATGCACACACACACACACACACACACACACACACACACACACACACACACACACACACACACACACACGCACACACGCACACGCATGCATATATACCTAGATCTATATATCTAGATTATATATATATATATATATATATATATATATATATATATATATATATATATATATATATATATATATATATATACATACATACATGCATATAGACACATAAGGGTGTATTGTGTATGACCGAACTGCACTAATATCAAATGTAAAATGTTGACAAAATAAGTTCAGTCATACACAATAGCGAACACAAACGAAAACCAAAAACAATAATATCATGAGATGAAAACTATTTACGCTCCCAATATTAAAATTAAACCTCCCTGTAACACTAGCCTCAAATTTTTCTGACTGGTGGCAATGTTACCAGATGGTTTTAATGATGCTATGGCATAGGGTTAGGGTTGCAGGAAGGGGCAGCATTAGGATTAGGGTTAGCAACCACTACTAAAATGGGCAGGGTGTTGACCATCTGTTTAGTTGGCCTAATTTGTTAATTAAACATATGTCAACCAACCATAGAGTCGACAATATTTAGTTCCCCAATGTCTACATCCATCTCTCTAGCTATGGAAAGATAGATATATTGGGTCCATGTAATTTCATTTAAAGCTCATTTTATTGAAACTCATTTGGCTGAACCCATTTGATTGAAAACAAATTTAATTGAAAGTTTACTTCACAGCAAAATACCATCATTTTTTTTTTTTGCAGGGGGGCAAGCCCCATGCATCTCTTTTATTTATATACACTAACTCCATGATTGCACAAACTTGGAGGAAAGAAAAAACACTGTATAATGAATATGTGGTGGGGCAAAATGACTATCATCAATAAATCCAGGGGTACAACATTATGCTGACCATTGCAGTTCACACATACATTGCTGGCCTCACTTCCATAATAATTCCTGTGACATCCCTCCTCTGGGCCAACAATCAAGGGGCTTCAATCCTCATGACTGACACCCATGGAGAACCTTCAATTAAAAAGAAAAATGGATACACACAGTATTTCAGATGTAGCTCTCTGCACCAAGCACACAGAGAGCACACTCCAGACCTGGGGTGGGTTTTCTTCTCCAGGTCCCAAATATGACTTCACCTTTCTCTCTGCAGAAATCACAATGAAAGGTATTGATATATTTAATAATAAATAATAAAATAATAAAACAAAAAACATGAAAATACTGTATATCTATTTACAATAAACACCAGCGTTTTAATTCACAGGAAATATAAAAGCAACACCTATGTAGAACAGGAACACTTGTCCCTCTACCTGCTTAGCTGAATAAACTACTAGAAACTTCAACAATGTGTGTCTATTCCTTCCAGAGGGAGGGTATTAGAGAGAGAGAGAGAGAGAGAGAGAGAGAGAGAGAGAGAGAGAGAGAGAGAGTTTCCTAGATCTGCTAGCTTAAGTGATTTTATCTGGACTAATCCTTTATACTCTGTTTTTTGTTAGTCCTGTCACCCTCTAGGTCATAGGTGGGATACTAGACTTCACATGAGCTTTCTGGATTACCTTTATTTTCTTTTATAGAGGAATTGTAATAAACAAAATGAAGTGATGGAATGTTTAGTTAATAAAGAAGGCAAACTGGACAAAGACATGTTTGTCCTTAGGGGCAGTGAACAAGTGGCTAAGGAATATGAGAAGTATTTATTTAAGGATAAAGGTAAAAGTTACCAAGATGTGGAAAGCGAACAAACTGGCATAGATAATGGTGATGGAAGTGGGAATAGAACAGATAAAAGAAGTTTAGAAAAGGGTATATTCAAATGGAAAACATGGAGAGGATGGCTTTGCATTTCACTTCTATCGCTTCTTGCTTGACAGGTTTGTTTATATTTAATGAATGATTCTGAGATCATCTTAAGTCTAGAAACAGGGAAACAATAATAATGTTTAACTGGAAAGGAAAGGATGAAAAGCTTCTCAGAAGTTGAAGATCTATTATGATGCTGAACACAGATGATAAACTATTGATAAATATTTTTAGGTTAAAGATTATGTGTAAAGGCTGTTTTACTGCTTCTTTTTGCTGTATTTATGCTCTCATTATGTAATGGACTTTATGATTCTTGAATATGTGTTTTTTTAATTTTGTTCCTTTACTGGAACCATATCTATTACATTTAATAAACTTGTGTTTGCATTTACTGTGTGCTGTATGCTGTGCAATTACCTCCTGACTTTGTGCCATATGACAGCATCTTCAGTCAGATGGAAAAAGCAGTTTGCAATTGAATACTGAGAAGTATTGAATTGAAGGGAATCCTGCTATGCCAGGTACAGTTACTGATATCCCATGACATTCTATGTTAATGAATCTCATTATCTGTTCTTAGCATAAGCCAAACTTACCTGATGACTTGACAGAGTCACTGTGTGTGTTTGAAGTTTTCTGGTGCAGCAGCAGCTCCATCTTTATATCAGAGCTGGTTTTGCCAATAAGATGCCAAGAATGCTATGCAGATGTTACTGCATGACCATGAGGCTGTCCAGAGCAGGAGTTCCACCTGCAAGTTGGCATAGGTGTATTACTTACGTTTTCCCATCCAATATGAGGAACAGGCTAAAGGGGTCACTAGCCCAACACAGAGTTCAGTTTCTTTGTTAAAATAGGACACTATGAACCATCTCCACAGGAGTTTGGGGAGATGGCTTGCACTACATTGAAGTGTGAATATGAGTTGTTCAGGGCTGTTCACACTGAGTCCTGAAACCTGCTGTACAGCCTCACTTGTATATGGAACTTGGCAGTGCAGCCAGTCTGTTTTCTCACCAGGTTTTGCCTGCAGTATTTAGTTCCACATTCAGAGGAGCTTCTGCCTTGCCAAATGTTCATTAAAATCAATTAACATTTTCATTAAAGTACTTAACTAGTCAGTGTATAACATACAAAAACATACTTTACTGTAGGCTATCACTACAGTCATTCACATACCCCTTGTTTTCTTCCTAAAAGTGGTCATCTCATGGTGTACAACTGTTTATTGCAGTGTTATATCTGTGTTACTACACTGTAAGCCAAGCACTATACACTTTACTAGGAATCTTATCCTGTTACATTTTCCTTTTGCTACTTTTTATTTCAGTATAAATATATTTTGTTCTTTATTGATTGATTACCTGATTGCCTTATTGACTGGCTGATTGATTGTGCTGCTGTCTGTATCACTTTATGAGTTGAAATCTACTGCACTCTACAGAAAACATGCCTATCCACTACAAGTTGGTTATCCCCTCTGTTACATCACATAACTCATAATCAAGAGGTACTTGAGCTGATCAGCAAACAGTAAACATAAACATATGTATATTAAACTTAATAATTGTAGTTGCAATGAAGAAACAAAAAACTACACAGTTCAGAATAAAGAAAAAAAACATTTACATGACAAGAATACAATTACTCCAAAAAATGGTAAAACAACTTTGCACATAATCTATAAGAATGGACACAATTTTTAGTCATACAACAGTACTAGATCTGTGTGGTTTGGGGAAAATAAACCATATAACTAAATTATTATTGCTACTATGATGAATGGTAAATATAAATGAAGGACATCACTTTGGAATTGTAAGCTACAGTGAAGTAAGGTGTACGATGACTTTGCACACATCAGAATTAATAACATTGAAACACCATGGTTTTGGGAGCAAATTTAGAAACCTTATTATTAATATTAATGATAAGACATTGGCAGTTCCAACAAATAAACAAGCTAGGAAAGAGGATAAGGAGGTCAAGCAGTATCAGGCAGGATGGATGCCCTTGACTCTACCACTGAAGATCTTATGAAGAATGTTGTTTATTACAGAACAAAAAAATGACAAAAGTAATGCAAGCAAAGTACATGGGAAAGTCCATTTGTCAGTTATAATAAGTTAGTATTACAGGAACACGTTTTTAGGGAGCTTTTGTCCATATTATGGGATCATTTCAAACAAGTATGTATGAAATTAAATAGGAAAAAGAGTAATGGATTTGGTCGCACGCACCAATAAGGAAAAATAAAATTCCTATGCCAAGGGATATAGATATCGGGGGTTATAGTGAAAGTATATAAAATAGTACAGGACACTTGAATAAACTTGTTAATTAACTTGAAAGAGATCGTGACAATGTTGTTGTTGTGTCTTTCGGCTTTTCCCGGTTAGGGGTCGCCACAGCGGAACTTCGGTCCGCTAATGATTGGCAGTAGATTTTTACTTGTCGAGTTGTTGGCCCTCTGACGCACAACTTTCAATGAAGGTACTGCAATGCTTATAAGATGTCATTTGAAAAGTTTGCTTAAAAGATGTTATTTCAGGAAAACAATATTACAGAATTACGTGTCCTTTTCCAAAAGATATTGAGTCTGAACCATATGGAATTGTTTTCAGTACCGTTTTGGGCTCTATGTTAAAAGGGGGGGGGGGGGTATGTAGAGGTGTGTAGGTAAAAGGGTCAAATTTGATTAACCCAGTTGTATTCTTAATCTTAATAAAGTATATTTAATACAGTTTGGCGGATAATTCAAGATAAGGAGTGTTAAGGAAGTTGCTGCAAAACAAATGTTGTACTGACAGAAGTAACAAACAAAGAAACAAACCGGGATGATGTGAGGGGTGGTTGTCATTTTATAGAAGAAACTATTAAGATGGAAAGATGTTTGGGAAGGACATATAGGAGAAAGGAGGAACTGGTGTGACTGAGTAACTAAAAAATATGATGCAGTCCTAGCTTGGGATGAGTTCCTCACAGAGAGCTGGCAAGCTGATTTGAGAAGGCTGAGGTGAGTACGTAAAACTCCATATACTGGCCCACGAAGGTTGCCAGCAAAGTCATCAATGAAATGCAAGGCTGTAACAAGGAGACAGTGTGTGTGTGTGTGTTTTCAATGGCTAGTTGAAGAAAACATGAAGCATATCTGTATCTGTCTGCCTCTCTATCTTCTATCTACCTTATCTATTTATCTATCTCCTTTGGAATTTAAAAGGCTAGAAGGAGGGATGGGTTTAACTGTGTAAAAACGGAAGTTCTGTTTATGGGTTTGTTGGAAAAAACTCAATATACATAATGTAATATATGGGGTACATGAAAATGTGTAAACAGAGAGAATAGTAAAGATTGGATAGAACTGCCAAAGTTTATATGGGTAACAAGGTTAGGAAGAAATTAGAGTGTCATGTAATAAAGAATAGAAAATGTTAGGAGCCTGCATGGAAATTTATAGATGGGTAAAACATGATTTAAAATTATTTAGAAAAGCTATGTTTGATTTTATTGTACAAAAAAGAAAAGACTGACCTTGCTATTAAAAAAAATGCTCATAGCTCATGCTAACTGTCCAGCACAGGTTGGCAATTAACATGATGGAAAGAAAATGAGATTGTATGGTCGCAATGAGAAAGATCTTGTTATTAGCTTATTATCATGTCTCTGAATTGTACACTAGCACTGCCAGATCTGACTGCACTAGTGTTCTCAATAGTGGCCCATTTGTTCCATTAACAAAGGCACCCCCCAACACACATATATGCATCCATGCATGCATGCATAGACATATACACACACGCACATACTCACACACAAACACACACACACAAACACACAGACAGACACACACACACACACATACACACACACACACAGACACACACACACACACACACACACATGCAAGCACACACACACACACACACACACACGCATACATATGAGCTTGCGCACACACACACACATCCTCACTGAACTGTATTCCCATAGGAGTGAATGTGTGACTGACATGCTTTTATGCTGGTCACTTTTTCCTTCTAAAGTAACATTTTTCACGGCCAAGTGATTCGTTGAATTGCCATGCTGAGTAAATTTGGAGGCACAGACATTTCCAGGGGAGATCATATGGCTAATTATCATTACCCACTTCCCTGAACTGCTGCATTATTATGTGGCTTTGCTCTGAAGATGGGACTCCACATTAAGGCCACCACAAGGCTATTCCTCCATGGTATTGCAGTTTCTGAATGGAACAGCTTAGAGTGATGCAGAAACCTTTCTAGCTAAGCCTTCTGCATCACTTGAAGTCTTTCTGAATCCCAGGGTGTTATATTTATGTTTAACAGAAACAATAAACTGTTTTGTTGCTATTTATTTTGTGGAAATGACAGCTTAAACAGTGTGCTGGTACAGTGTGTAACAAGGAATTACACATAACTATTTTACACTTTCTTAATCCTAGTTTTAACTATTGATTGATTTTGTTCTTATAAATCTGTTTGCTGAAAGTTGATCAATAAAATGCTCCTCTATTATTTTTGGCAAGTCCTACAGAATGTTTTACATTCACCTGAGTTATTATCATCTTTGGGAGATGGTAGCAGTTTTAGAGCACCACCTAAAGGGTAGCACTTTGGGGGTACAGTCCATACCTTTCCACTGCACCACAGTGTATATAACTGAACATTGATCTGGTATGGTCCTGGCAAATGAGGGCAAACTTACTGATCTCTCTCATCAAGTTTGCCCTCCTTCTCTTGAAATGGTATATCCCTGGAGGTGTTTTCTGCTAGTTGAGGGGATAAAGGGCAAAGCTCTCCACAACACCGGGTGATGGGATAAGTAAAAACTTCCAGGATGGGGGACAACCTCAACGTGTGTGTCCTTGACATTTAGGACCAACTTCTATTAATCCTACCACATGGTATGTGGATAAAAGCCATAGCCTTCTAGTTTCCTAGCATGAAAAGTAAGTTTACTACATACTGACCCACTGGCAGTTTCTATCATTCAGTGCTGCAACAGATCAGGGTAACTTGGAACTTTAGTAACTAACCATCATGTAATTTTAAAATAGTTGTTTGTTAAGAAGGTAAATGATTCATCATGGTTCATTTTTAGGCCTGGCCTGGATGAGAAAGAAAAGGGAAATGTGAAACATGTGGACAGTTGAACATTGACAATCAAGCAGCATGATCTGTAAGGAAAGACAAATGCCCAGAGAAAATCCAGCCAAACAGTGAAAGATCATGCAAGCTCCATACAGATTGTTGCCTTTTGTGACAGACAGATTTGAAAGACCTGTGTTAGGTAGTACTCTGCTTAGTGTCACAAAGTATTTGTATGGTGAAAGAAGGAATCGAAGCCAGAGCTACAAGATAAACCACATTTGTCAGCTCACAGCAGAAACCATCTATGTTCCTGTGATGCTATGAGACAGGACTGCTGTACTAGGGCAAACCAGGTGCACTGAGGGGGAGAGGAACATATGAATTCAGAGGTTGCTTAACAAGGCAGCATTCTGCACCAGTTTACTGCATGGGTGTGGTCAGCTGAATGGAGTGTGCACAGTGTTCCATGTAAGGGAAGCCTGTATATTGCATGTCCTTTCTGCCAGCTGTAATATGTAGGCTTAGGCAAACTACACAGTGCTCATTACTTATTTCTTTGTACTACTGCTTATTTGCATCTCATTTTGAGTTTGTGATCAACATCACAAAATTATAAAATCTGGCAACATTATAACTTCATGCTGGCTAATAGTATAGTCCACTGCTACCATTGAAGTAGTTAATCTAATACTGTGCTCTAATGGCATCTTTGTCAACCCTATAGTTTCAAGCATGCAATCATTGTACCTCTTCCTGCGGTAGCATTACTTTCTGCAGCCACAAACTGTAGACCTGTGGCAAAAATCTGCCCTTTTTCAAAAATTCTCAAAAAAAAAAAAACCATACAGATATTCCACTGGCAACTGGTTTGTTTCCCCTACTTTGATTATCTGCATCTTATCTGTGAGCCAGCTGCCAATCCAGTGGGTGACATAGGTGTTTATGCCCAGCTTATTTAGGTTTTCAACTATGTCCGAGGGGGAAGTATGTCAAAAACTTTGGCTAGATTGAGGTGTGCAGTGAGTATCATAGCCATTGCTTTTTGACCTTTTCAAAAAAATCCACTAGGCTGAGTAAGCATGATCTGCCCTGGAAGAGTCCAAATTGTGACAGGTCCAGTGTTTGGAGCTTCCCTATGTAATGACTGATTAGTTCCATTATAAGTTTTTCTATGGCTTTGTATGGCAGACTGGTCAGACTTTTGGGTCTATAATTTCCTGGGTCTGTGGAAGGTCCTTCCTTATGCAGGGGAATGACTGTAGCTGTTCTATGTTTGCTTGAAACAAAACCTGTATTGAGGCTGAGAGTGAACAGTGTTGTTAGTGGTGTGGCTTAATTGTGCTTCCTGCTATTTAAGATGCATCCACAGATATTGTAATCAATGAAGTATATTTAGCTTTTGATAGCACTTTTAGGACTTGGTTTTGTATAATAGCTGGAGGCAACCAGTTTTAGATATATCTTGAGGGACAGACATAGGGGAGAGAGGGGTAAAGTTAGAGCTAAATTTATCATCCAGTAGGTTCACTATATCTTCAGCCAAAGTGTAGGGAACATCATACCCAATCAGCTCAGCACATTGCTGTGTTGTGTTTTTCAGATTATGAACATAACTTAAAAAATGCCTTGTGATTATCTTTGGCTTGGGTATCTGTTTTAGCCTCAAAATTGGCTTTGGTCGATTTTATTAAGCTCCTGAGTTGTTTGTTTATTTCAGTGACAAGGGCTCTAACATTCTGGGAATTCCTCATGTTACTTTTGGTCAAAATTATTTTCCTTTTATTATAAAGCTTGTTGATATTATAGTTCCATCATGAGGGTTTGTTTCTGGAGTTTGCCCTGCATTTACTCCTATGGGTACAGCTGCATCTATGCACACACACACAAACACATACACGCACACATATAAATATAAATATATATATATATATATATATATATATATATATATATATATATATATATATATATACATACATACATACATACACACATACATATATTTCAACAAACCTGAGTATATTCAGTAATCCAACCTTTCGGTTGATAGATACCATGTGTTTATTTTTTTTAACCTAAATTTAGCATCTTCATTACTGTTTTCATACTTAGCAATGATTCTGTCTAGCACAAAAGATGACCAAGTTACAGGGCCTATATTTCTTGTCTTAAAATGAGCATTCACAACAGTTCATCAAGGTTTGTCAACAGATAAGCCAACTGACTATTTTTTTTTCAAAAGAGGTTGCTTAAATATTCCAGGATTTTCTAGAAAACAGAACTTTTAGAGTTATTAATAGTACTTTGTTCTAGATTTATTCCTCTGACTAATTGCAGACAGTGTCACTATTGTAGCATTCAGAATACAAAATGGCTACCTGGACTGCTGCAGCTGCAGTCCCACTAATTACATTAACACTCACTGATTAATACAATGCATCACTTTTCTCTAGAAAGTAAACTCACTATACAAGCTCATCTTATTCTGTAAAAAGAAAAACATGACAGTATTATTTATTTATTTATTTACATTTATTTACCAGGAAAGTCCAACTGGGCCAGAAGCCCAATTTCAGTGGAGGCCTGGGGAGAAAAGCTCCACAAAAGTACAAGCAATATACAATAATTAGATTGCACAATAGTATACATACAGTAAGATGCAGAATACATATCTGCTAGTTAGTCTGTACAAAGTAGTACTCGGTACAGTTTTCTATTAGAAACAGGTTCAAAAAGAAAAACACAAGCATTTCAGTGAAGATCCCTGTGAGAAAAAAATGAAGTTAGTAGTGTGTACATATTAAATAATAGTTATGACCAAATTAGATTTCCATTTATTTTTAAATAGTAATAAACACTGAGGAGGGGGAGAAAATGAGGTAATGAGTGGACAGTGTTGAGACAGTTATAGATATCTTGTCAGTCAGGTTTGGTGCAGGAGCAATGCCAGTTCTTGGATAGATGTTCAAACAGTAGTTGTTTAAACTGGCAGATTCAGGTGTGTTTTGGAGGGTGTGGGGTACAGAGTTCCATAATTTGGCTATTTGATTTGAGAATAGGGCTTCACCATAAATGCTGTTAGCTTTGTTTACTGTAAGAAAGTTTCTGTCTGCAGATCTTAGATTTCATGGCCATGAGTAGGAAACAACAAGTTCCTCAAGGGATGGGCAACTGTCAGGATGGAAGATGATATGGTGTGTGAATTTAAGTTGGTAGAGATGAAGAAGGTTAGGTAGCTCAAGCCAATTTAATCTCTGTAGAGAATTACAATGGTGGATTTGGTGGGGAAGGTTGGCTGTGAAATTGGCTATTTTGTTGTAGAAAGTTTCCAATTTGGTCAAGTCTTATTTATTTTAAGTTGGTAAAGAAGGGGAAAGCATATAGGAGTGTAAAGAAGAAAAAGGTTCTGAATATGGCTAGTCTGGTATTGTCAGTGAGGAATGGCTTGCTTCTGTACAGTGAGCCAAGACTGATGTGAACTTTCTTAATTGCGGTGGCAATGTGTTGGTCAAATCTGAGTTTGTTATCAATTGTCACTCCAAGGAGTTTTGCATGCTCAGCTGGTTGGATGACTGTATTGTTTGCTGAGAGTATAGTGAAAGGAGGGGTGGTCAGTGATTGTTTGCTACTGGTAAATAACATTAACTGTGTCATTTTGAGGTTGAGGATTACTTGTGATTTACTTAGACTTGTTTCTATATCATTAAAAGCTGGTTGAGCTACTATTTGGAGGTCTGGTAAGGTATCTGCTGAGCAGATTAAAGTTGAATTGTCCATATACTGAACTACTTTAGCGTGCATTGTGGATGAGGCTAGATCGTTAGAGAAGATGGTGAAAAGAAGAGGTCCTAGTATGGACCCTTGGGGGACTCTAACCAAGACAGGCAGAAGTGGTGATACTTTGGATTTCCATCATACTGCTTGTTTTCTGTCAGAAAGATAATTTAGGAACCAGGAGAGGGAAGTCTTTGATAGGTTTAGTGAGGCAAGAGTACTAAGGAGTTTCTCATGGGAGACAATGTTAAACATTTTTGACATGTCTAAAAAGATTTGATGCTACTTGCTGGTTTGAATTTCTCAGTTGGTTGATGGTGTTAGAGAAATTAATTAGGGCTGTGGTGGTGCTATGTTTTGGTCTGAAGCCATGTTGGGAGGGAGAGATAAGGTTGTGTGACAACAGATATTGTAGTAATTAAGTGTGGATACATTTTTCCAGAATTTTGACACGGGGAAAGGATGGATATGGGTCTGTAATTGTTTAATTCTGCTGATGTTCCTCTTTTATGCAGAATGGTGGCATAGGAAATGTTCCATAATTTTGGGACATATTGTTCTGTTATAGACCTATTTACCAGAATGGAGATAGGCAGAGCTATAGCATCAGCTGACAGTTTGAGGTACTCATTGGGGAGTTGGTCAGCTGTTAAGGAAGAAGGTTTCAGTTTTTTTAGCATTGTTCTTATGGTGATATTAGGGACAGGTTTGAGGTCAAAAAAGTTGTTGTTAGGTTCCACATTAGGTGGAGGAGACAGAGGGGTGGAGTTGTTCCCTGTAAATAAGGAGAGGATGGTGTTTATAAAGTAGGTGTTGATTTGTGAGGCAATACTCACGGCTTGGTTATTGGTTGTTGGTTCTGGGGGTTGTAGCTTTTCCTGGGTGGAGAAGTTAGTTAATTGCTTGCCAGAACTTTTTAGGATTGCTTTCATATTTGTTTTGCATAGCTGTATAATATGTTTTTTGTCTGATTGTGGAGCTGCTAGTATGCTAGCAGAGTTTTATTGTCTTTTGTTTTTTGGTATTGGTACCAGGTTTTGTCCCTTAGTTTTTGAAGTTTAATGGTTTCTTTTGATATCCAGGGCAATCTCTTATTTTTAACACAACATGTACAAGTTGGTGCTAAGCTATTTAGAATATCTAGAAATGTATCACTGAATTATGTTATGGCCTGGCCAAGTTGGAGATGATGGAGTGGTGTCCAGCTGCATTTATTGAGCATGTCTATGAATGCTTCATTGGAGAAGTTTTTGGTATTTCGTACGACTTTGTAAACTATGGTTCTGGGTGAGTTGAGCTGATGACAGATAAAGTAGGTAGGTCTATGGTCACTTAATTTATTTGGAAGGCATCCAGAGAGACAGTTGTGGGTGGTACTGATGATAAGTGACCAGTCTAAAATAGATTCCATTTTGCTATTTTATCTATTGGAGTGGGAAACTGGATTGTTTGGGAGAAACTATGTAGATTTATGAAGGTAGAGGGGTTATCACCAGTGAAAGTGTTCCAGTCTAAGTTGAAGTTGCCTATAATAATGGTTTCATGGGTGTAAGCTGAGGCTGTCCAGGCTATGAGCTCCTCAATGGCAGTGGAAGTATTATTTGGAGGTATGTAAGTGGCTATTATGGTAATATTTTTCTTTGGGTTGATTCTGAGCTATGTTACTAGAACTTCAAAGTTGTTATCATAAGGTTATTTGATGGGTAGGTAGTCTATGCTTAGGTTATCTTTGTAGAAGATTGAAACCCCGCCACCCTTATTCCTGATCCTGTCAAACCTGTGTACAGTATAACCTTGTGGGAGTATGTCTGGCTCTCTTATATGGGGTTTTAGCCAAGTTTCTGTTGCTATAAGAATGTCTGGTGAGTATTGTACAATGACTGCATGAAAGTCTGTGATCTTGTTAACTAGGCTTCTAAGGTTCATGTTAAGAATGAGAAGGTCTGTAGTTTTAATGTGAGGAAGGGGGGAATGGTAACCATGATGGCATGTTGTGCAGTCTGTGGCCCAGGGTTGGGGTGTATATCACCACTATGGAGAATCTGTGATAATACACTTGCATGTTTGTGTGACAATTTGGAGAGTATGTGAAGGTGTTTGCTGAAGTGGTTAGTAGTATTACTGACAACTACATGCTTGAAGTGGAAGTATACAGTAGGTGTGTGATTATAGAATTGAGAGGAGATGGGAAAGTAGGAGAGTGAGGAGTGAATGGTATTAGTATAATATAGTTTGGGGCTATGGACATGTATCTGTAGTTGACTGTAGGATATTAGATAGTATGCATATAGCAGTAGGGTATACAGTGTGGGCAGGAGAAAGAGCATGGTGTGTATTAGTTTTAAAATGTAGTTTACCTGGATGGTGTGATGAAGATATAGGGAAAGAGGGGTGTTGGCATAGTGTAGTGGGAGTAGTGTGATTAAGGACTGTTACAATTAAGTTGTGTGAGGAGAGGGAGGAGTGTTACAAATAGTGTGATTGGTTAACTGAGGTGTGACTGGTGGATGGAGGCTGATTTTTGGTTGGGGGAAGTTAGAGGAGTGGTTAGCATTGGTATTAGTCTAGGTGGTGCAGGAGTGTGTGGGAATGGGGGGTAGGGTAGGAGAGTGGAGTGAGCCCAAGCATATTCAATTTCAAAGAATACAGTTTTCCATATTTGTGAAAACATTTTTTCAGCCCAGCCTCCTGGAAATCCATACTTTCTGAAACTACCAATATAGGCACATTTCCTATATTCCAGGGGGGAAAAAAGATTTTTCGAATGAATAAACACAAATGCAGCAGTTTCAAAGATGCTGGGTAGCTTATGAATCCTACACTGATATACAAACATCTGCTTTCAAACCAGTAGCTAACTTTGCAGAATATATTCAATCTTTGCCTCCAGTAAATAATGCCTCCAATAATCAATACCCCCGTTTTTGTTATCTAGTACTAAAATCTTTGACTGTCCCTCTTCTCACTTTCTCTCTGTCTTTCTCTCTCTCTCTATTCACATTTGTCATTGTAGCCTTCCATCTACTACTGCTTCTTATAACTGCTTTTAGGTATAACTACAGCTATTGTATCGCCATCAATTCTTACTCAACACATTTGTTTAAAACATATCCGATTGCCTTCCTACTTTTACTATTATAACTCTATCTCTTAATATCATCTTCCAATGTTTTAATACCTATAATAGTTATTACCTTTTTGCATATATGTTCAAAACCACAAACTTAGGTAGATTCTACAATTTATATATTTCAGATAATTTCCTATATGAATGAATATTAAAAGGCTGCTGTTTTTCAATGTGTTTGTTATTCACAACTGTTAGAAATGTCTCATTGTTTAAATATTTTTCTAAAGTATTGTACTTTGTACATTTGTATTTACTCTGTACATGCCATTTATGATTTGTGATGTATGTATGTTCTTATAAACTCTGTCGCTGCTAACTTATATCTTTGCCTTTTGTCCTAATCATGAAATTGTTAAATAAATATATACTCACTTATAGGTTCATAGATTCATAGGAGGTTTCTAGGCTAATGGTCCTAGGGCCTTTACAAGCCTAGCCATGTTATACCCATAACCTTAGTTAGATGGTCATTTTTCGCACAGCGAGTCTATTATCAGCACTGACTGACCCTGTCCATGACGGACATATGTGCCAGGGTGAATTTATGAACTCCTGTCCAATTGTCTAGGTTGTGCTTGAATACAGTTATTGTGGAGCTCTGCTTCATGTGAATTGGGAGTTTATTCCAAAGGAGTGGTAATCTCTTGGAGATATATCTGTCTCTCCAGCACGTTCTGTTCATGTCACAGCCTAGGTTAAGATCCCTGGAATGAGTGACTCTTGTCCCATTTGATTTGCAGATATGCAACATTTCCATTGTGGCAGGATCAGGGACTGCTCTGAAGGCCATGCACAAGTCACCTCTCAGAAGCCTGTAGGATACAGAGTACAGTGACAGGGCTTTCAGTCTTTCCATGTAGGTTATGTTTTGGAGGCCCTGAATTTTCTTGGTGAGAAACCTCTGTGGTCTCTCCAGCTGGTACAGGTGTCTGGTGAGGTACATGCAAAAGGGAGCATTGAACTCTACTAGTGGTCTGATAAGGGTTGTGTACAGAGGAGTTATACCATCCTTAGTCTTGGGTGTGATGCTGCTTCTTCCCCCATATGCAATTTGTGCTCTATGCAAGGCTTTATTGGATGCCTTCTGAGCTCTGTTACTCAGTCATGCTCTCAGCACAGAACACATTGTCTCCATGGGAACATGCCACTTGCATAACTAGCTAAGCCAAATGCTCACTCATCTACATGCATATTTCCCAAGGTAACTTTTATGAAGCTACACTTTGGCAATTTATGTTGCACCATACCCATTATTTCATTATATCACATGCAAAATGTTAACTTCAGTAATATAATATATATATATATATATATATATATATATATATATATATATATATATATATATATATATATATATATATATCATATGGAGCATTATGTATTGCATTTTTGTATTTTTTTTTTTATTTTGTTATAGACTGTATATACCTGGTGCTTTCCACTGCAAGATTCTGCAGAAAAAAAAACCATTTGTCTAGTCAGAAGATCCCAGTCAAGAGAATACATAAATAAATAGATATAAATGTAGATATACATATAGATATAGACATAGATATAGATATAGATATAGATATAGATATAGATATAGATATAGATATAGATATAGATATAGATATAGATTATGGAACACCACCTCCTGAGTGGTGATAATCTGATTGACAGATAAAGATCAGCTCTGCTAAATGTAATTGCAATAGGATTAACCTGACTTTATGGTAAAAAGACACAATTGAAAGTGCCACTATAACGCAATTTTAACATTATTTTTTTATTTTTATTTAAAAGTAATTTTAAATAAAAAAATGTTCATAAAAGTCACCTGATGAAATCATACCAGACCTCACTAATAAAATCACATAAGAGCTTCATGAAAGATTTTAACTGTCTTACAGGACTGAATAACCTTCTGTCCATGAATTCAATATCTGCTTCTGATTTCCTTTCTTATTTCAGCAGGCTTCCAATCTTTTACTTCAACCATTTCTAAACTGCATCTACCACCCCACCGCCCCTTAATACATCCCTTCTTTCAGCTTTAGAACTATCACATCCAAGGACATCCATCCACTGCTCAAACAAATACACTTGATAGCCACCTTGTACAGACAACCTCCATTCATTGTTGATTTATTATCACAGACCATTGAAACCCATCTATAACCTGTGTAGTATACTTAACATTGTGCCTAATATCCGGAAAAATTACACTGTAAAACATCTCCCTAAGAAAGCCAGTCCCCCATTCCATCAGGCTTCTGCACCATATCTATTCTTCCTTCTCTATGAAAGATTTTGGAAAAATGACCTTACTTGCACCTCACTCAATATATCCACCAATACCACCTTCTCTTTCAAAAAACAGCATTGCTTTTCATCTGGTCAGAGTACATCTGCAGCTATCTGGACATTCAGCAGCAACATTTGTCTTGGAAAGGGCAAATGACTAATTACTGGAGTCATTTTGCTTTTTTATTTCACCAGAGCCTTTGATCTGGCTGAGCACTCAATTCTCCTTCGCCATCTCACTGAAATAGACATTAGTGATGCCATACTACCCTGGTTCAAAGACTACCTCTCTAACTAGAACTTGCCAGTGAATTTCAATTCATCAACCTCTTCTGCAGTCCTTCTGCAGAAAGGTGGCCTCCAAGGATCTATTTCGGCACCCCTCCTTTTTTCTAGCTACATTAACAAACACTTTTTTGATGTACCCCTTCTTCCTCCCCTGCTTTATGATGATGACATAGCCCTGTTCTACTCCAACACACTCCCCCCTATTGAACTCATACTTCATGCTGAATTTCAGGCCCTTATTAAATGGATCAATGATAAACAATTATTGCTAAACTCCTCTAAAACAAAAACAGTTTTTACTTAATGGTCTGTCTGTGTGACCTTTTTACCCTTTGGTCAGGGTTTTATTTGGGACACTTTACAGGAACCCTGATACTTATGGAAATCAGATTTGATTTTAAGCTCAGTATATTTAAAGCATAGACAAACAATCCACTTATGCTATACTGACCATTATGTGGTGTTGCATTCCTGAGTGTGTCATCCTGATGGGTTGTTAAACCAAGGTCCCATCTGCTTGAGCTAGTGGTAGTAAAGATAGATGTAAAAGATCCCAAGGCACCTACTGAAAAAAGTAGGGGCACTTTATTAAAACATAACAGACTATACAACAAAAATCAGTGATGTACTCTAACATATCTTATGGTTCCCCTGCATTTGACTGAATGCATATTTCTTTGACAAATGCAGGGGTGTGATTTAATGTTGATGATGAGGATGGCCAAACAGTGGATATGTCATAGATGCAGATGTCTGAATGGTGGATATGTCGACAATATGGAATGTCAATACACATATGTGGGTTAGGGGAATGCAATCACGTGTGTGTGTGTGTGTGTGTGTGTGTGTGTGTGTGTGTGTGTGTGTGTGTGTGTGTGTGTGTGTGTAAGTTAGGGTTTACACCCCCCACAAACACCTTAGTAATGGGTGCTAACCCTAACACTAATGCTGATCCTTCTCCCAACCCTAAGCCTACACCTTAAGGTCATTTAAACCTTCCGCTAACACTGCCACTATTCAGACAAATTTGAAGCTTGTGATACGGGAGAATTTAGTTTTCATATTGGGAGACGAAACTGACCTTGTGAGGCACAATGAGGTTAGTGCATGTACTTATGCAGTTGGAAACTACTGAACTGTATTCCTCCAGATAAACAATATCATCCTTATTCATAGTAGCTGTCTTAAAAACATCTCACTGAGTACAGTGTAAACAATCCTGAAGCTCCTGTTCAGATTCTTCTGTTTATACCTTAACAGTTTTTCTTACAATGAGAGCTTGTTTGAGGAGATGTCTATTTGCTGGGTAGAGAAATACAGAAGTATGATCAAATTGACCAAAATGAAGATGAGATATTGACCAAAATGAGGGTGAGATACAGCCTTGTATGCCCCCTGACACATGATCCAGTATATTTTTTGCCCATGTAGGGAAGATAACATATTGCTGGTATGCTGGCATCACAGATCGTAAGTTGCAATGATTAAAGTCACCAGCCACTATAAACACTGCGTCAGGATGATTATTTTCTTTATAACCTCATACAATGTTCCCAATGCAGCCGAGCAGTTGGCTTGTGGAGGGATATAAACAGCTGAGATAAACACAAGGGTCTGCATTTCAGCATTAGGTACTCTACTTCACTCGAGCAATGTTTGCTAACAATCTGCACATCTGAACACATCTATTATTGAACATCTATTATTAATATAGATGCAAGTACCTCCACCTTTGATTTTACCCAATGCCTCCATGTGGTCCCCATGATGGATAGAGTGAACATCCAACTGGACAACTGAATCAGCACTATTATGCGATAACCAAGTTTCAGTAAACATCACTACACAGCAATCTCTCATTTCTCAGTGGGCCATAATTCTAGTTCTGAGATCATCCATTTTGTTCTCAAGAGATCAGACATTAGCAAGGAGCAGACTGGGAAGGGGTAGTCTGTTGGTCCTGGCCTTTAGTTTCACATGTAACCCACCTCTCCTGCCTCTTCTACCCTTTTAGTTGTGACTCCGCTTGAGACACTCCTTCCTCTGGCTGCATTCATCACCTGACTCCTCTCCTTGTACTCACTGTCTGCAGGCATTTATGAGAAGATGTTCCCGATTTGATAAGCAAGGAAAAATATCACAAAACCAACTGCCAAGCTCTAATAACATTTCTTCATTGTATATAATTAATGCAGATGCAGTTTGTGTATCTAAAAACTTAAAAACCACCAAAACAAAGAAGCAAAAACACGTGCAGGAGGAGAATGCAGAGATATCAGCCATGATGGGTGCCATCTTATATAATTATATATTAGTACAGTCCATCTCCAAATGACCAGTTTGGTTACATTTATAACATGCCATAAAATGCCCTTTTTCACTAAAAAAGAAACACATTTGGGTTGACCCCAATATTTCATAAAACCTCTCACCCTTTGTACACAGAGATGAATCCAGCATTAGGCAACCTAGGCAGCTGCGTAGGGCCAATTTTGACTGGGCAGCCTAGTTTCATTATGAAAAAAAAACTCTTCCATAAATAATAAAAATAAAACAATTTCCAGCATTAGGACCTTGTGGAAGGAAAGAAAGCAAGCATTAAGACATCATGAGAGAAAACACAACAGGTATTAGAACTTCACAGGTAAAAACACAACAAGCATTAGGACCTTGTGGGTGAAATTCTGCAAGCACAGAAATCTCAGCATTAGACAATGTCCTAAAGAGGGAGATTTAACTAGGAGGTCGCAACATCTGCATAACGTAATGAGGAAATTTAGAGAGCAAAAGCAAGCAAGTCCAAGTCCCAATTTAAAGCAAACAGAGCACAGACCTACCATCTCTGGGGACAATATCCCTCTATTAATTTTCAGGAATAGGTACAGTGATTTCTTCCTTATAGTGTTTTTGGTTTAGTAGAGGTAAAAATGAGGAACTGCATATTTAGAAAACTAGAGCTATGTTCATTTGCAGATTTATGGGTAGTGTGTGGCAGGTGTTGCACTTTCTGTGCGGTGTAATAAATTCTGGTAAAAGCTGAGGAAACTGAAGAGTTACTGTGCGAATTATATAAAGTACGTATGAGTTACTGTGTGAATTATATAAAGTACATATTTCCTGTAGGCTATTAATGTACAGCCTAGGTTTACTGGTATTGGAATGTGGTCCTTGGTCTGTGCCCCTCAGTTTCTTTTGCAAATTGTATGACTTTGAGGATGTTATTTAAGTAGGCAATACTCTGGGTGCACCTAGGAAAATATATTTTGTGTCTAGTGGACTTAACCAGTTAATAATTAAATTAAAATAAATAAATAAATAGTCATGGTGAAATGTGACCACTGACAGGATTGAACAACAGATTTTGCTAATACTGTTATAAATGTGTCTTCACTATACTCAAATAGATACTCTAACTTCATAGGTTCATAGGTTCATAGGTTGGTACTAGGCTATCAGCCCCAGGGCCTATACAAGCCTAGCCATAACAATTCCCTGGCTATTTCTTCCCACATTATTTACTTTCCTGGACCCCTGTCTAGCAGGGTGACTGACGTGATCCCTGGGGTGAATTTCCTTTCTCCCATCCAATCGTCAAGGTTCCTCTTGAAGAGGTCCAAAGAAGCACTCTGCTTGACATGTATGGGCAATCTATTCCAGAGTCTGGGGAGTCTCTGGGTCAGGAACCTATCCCTCCAGCATGTTTTGTTTATTGTGATGACAAGGTTTAGATCCCTGGAGCGTGTAGCTCTGAGGGATTGGGATTTCTTTAATTGTAGCATGTCCAACAGCTCTGGGTTTGACATGGCCTTGTATGTTAAGCAGAGATCGCCTCTGAGTAGACGATATGTGACAGAGTACAGCTGGAGTTTTTTAAGGCGGTCAGCGTAGGGCATCTGCTTTAGGCCTGTGATTCTTTTAGTGAGGTATTTCTGAGGCCTTTCCAGTTGTTGCAGATGTCTTGAGAGGTACATACCAAATGGAGCGTTGTATTCTATAATGGGTCTAATGAGGGATGAGTACAGTGGGACAATGACCTCCTTTTTTCTGGATGAAAAGCCCTTCATGATGAGGTGTGCCACATAGAAGGATTTCCTGACTGTTGTGGCGATGTGGTTATCGAAGGTGAGACCACTGTCCACCTGTGTCCCTAAGTCTCTTATCACACTTTCTGTGTTTAGCGTACTGCCACCTATATGGTAATTCATGGATACATGTTTTTTCCCAAAGGGGATAACAATACATTTCTTGGCATTGAGCTTGAGCCCATGGCTCTGGCACCAAGCATCTGTTTCTGTAAGGCCCTTTTGTAGAGTATCCACATCATTTGGGGATTCAGTAATGGCTCCCAGTTTGCAGTCATCTGCAAACTTTGTTAGCCAGAGTCCCTTAGTGTTGACCTGTACTTCAGAGAAGTAGATGCCAAACAAGAGCGGCCCCAGGACTGAACTCTGAGGTACTCCACTTGTCACTTGTCTGGAGCTGGATTTGGAGTCGGCTACTTTTACAGTGTGGGTTCTATCAGTAAGCCATTTAGCAACCCATTGGGTGACATAGAGATTAATGCCCAACTTAGTAAGTTTATCTATGATTCCAGAGTGGAGGATGGTGTCAAAGGCCTTGGCAAGGTCTAGATAGGCTGTGTGGACCACCTTACCCTTGTCCATGGCTCTGGAGACTGATTCAAAGAAGTCAATCAGGTTCAGGAGACAAGATCGGCCCTTCACAAACCCAAACTGGGTGGGGTCCAGTGTTTGAAGGTTGCCAATGGCTTTGTTTATAAGTTCCATGATAATACGCTCCATGGCCTTGCAGATAAGGCTTGTCAGACTGATGGGACGGTAGTTTCCGGGATCCAAGGTGGATCCCTTGTGGATTGGGATAACTGTAGCTCTGCACCACTCAGTGGGCATGAAACCTGAGGTGAGGCTATGATTAAACATGACACTTAGGTGAGGTGCCAGTTC
Organism: Protopterus annectens; assembly: GCF_019279795.1. Taxonomy (NCBI): domain Eukaryota; kingdom Metazoa; phylum Chordata; order Ceratodontiformes; family Protopteridae; genus Protopterus; species Protopterus annectens. The sequence goes on from NC_056737.1 coordinate 1,769,221,778, forward strand.
ATATTGTAGTTCATGTAGTACACAGCCCGGGATGTCACCTGGTCCCATGGATGCTGTATTCTTGGCTTTAGAGAGTGCGTTTTGTACCTGTGTGGCCATTATTACTGAAATTTGGCAATCTTCCGGTATTGAGATGGGCCATTTAGGGGGTGAGAGGGGGGTGAAGTTGGCACTGAATCGATCTGCCAGGATATTGGCAATATCCTTCGGATCAGTATATTTAATGCCATTCTGTTTTAGCTCAGAGCAGATCTGAGCATTGCCATTTAGATTCCTGACATAGTTATAGAATGTTTTGTGATTGTCTTTGGAATTTTTGGCAATTTTATTTTCGTTACTAGCTTTGGAGGATTTTATGAGGCATCTCAGTTTCTTACTGAGGCTAGTAAGGGAGTTTTTTGCATCCTGGGATTTTCCTCTTTTCTGCAAAAGTTTCTTCCTTTTGTTGTAAAGTTTGTTTATGGCAGGGGACCACCAGATTGGCTTCCTTTTTTTGGATGAGAGCATTTTGGTTCTATTTGGGATGGCACGATTCATGCATGAGTGGATGTGCTCGTACAGTGCCTTAGTGTAGGATTCAGCAGTTGAACTTTCAGTTCCCATCTGCATGGGTGTCATGAAGTTTGTCACTTCTGACTTGAGTAGCATGAAGTTGGCTTTGGAGAAGTTTTTTATGGTGGTTTCTTTACTGGGGGGTGGGGGTGAGATGTAGATGTTAAGGGTGATTAGCTTATGGTCAGACCTGACTAACGAGGGGGTGACCATAGGTATGGAGCATTGATTTCCCATGTTGGTAATGACCAGGTCTAGGATATTGGAGCCCCTGGTGGGACTCTGGATTAGCTGATCCAGGGCGTTGGAATTTATGAATTCCAAGAACCGTTGCACAAAGGTGTTGGGACATGAGTAGTTTTCCCAGTTAATGGCAGGGTAGTTAAAATCACCCAGTATTAGGGTGTTTGGTTCTATCTTAATATTTTCCAGTATGTTTAGAAAGGTGTAGTGAGAATCTTGGGGTATGGTGGGAGATCTGTAGCAAGCTACAATTTGGATTGCAGTCTTACCTAGTGTTAGTTGCACTTGGAGAATTTCAGACACATTGTGTTGGCCAACTAGCCTGGTGGTGTAAATATCCTTGGTGAATATTGACACTCCTCCACCTTTAGTGTTTCGGTCCTGGTTTGGTGGCCGAAAAGTGTGGTAAGAGTTGTAGCCTGGTATTGCAGGGGTGCTCTCTGGAGCCTTGATCCAGGTCTCAGTTACTGCACAGATATCGATGTTCTCCATTTTTAGGAGTGCCTCGAGAGAGTGCATTTTGAGGTTTAGACTTCTGCTACTAACATTTATTACCTTCCACCTTACCTTGTACAAACATTTGAACCAAATGAAAAATTCATCTGCATAGTCTGAGTATATTGTAACTGTATAATACTATTTGTATAATTAAGAATACATGTAATTTTTGCCTGATTGGAGCTTTTCTTCTCAACTGATAAATTCATTCTTCTGCATAGTTATTATGTATATATAACAGTATAATATGATTTGTATAACTAGTGAATGCACATTACATTTGCCTTATTGGACCTTTTCTCCTCAGGTCTGCACTGAAAATGGGCCACTGGTTCAGTTGGACTAACCTGCTTAACAAATAACAAATAAATAAATAATAAAATATTTTTATGCACAGGGACAGTAAGATTGTGAAATTGACCTATGTCAGCCTGTATGTGTTTGCATGTATGTGTGTATATGTGTGAGCAAGTGTGCAAACCCCAGTTATGGTCACTGATAAGTTAACTGATTTTGCTCAGAGTTAAACACTGAATCTTAATTATTGGCAGCCAGGTTACTTAAATCTCCACACCAACTGCAAGGTCTTCTTTAATTGTATTTCTTTTTTTGCTTTGTAAATCACTGAGGGTTACAGTCTGTCAATGTCAGTCACAGAGGTTCATAGCTGTATTGTTCTGTGTCTGTACAATGGGTAGTACATTTGCTTTTGTTGCAGAAGGCTGCGGGTTTTCACAATTGCTGACACTACTGGGCAGCATGGGGTGGGGGTGCTTTCCTCCATGCTCCCTCCTTTGATTGAGATATCTAGCGATTATGAACCTGTTGTCAGTTTGTCGGCCATTCTCTATTGCACATCACAAGTACACCATTGCAATTTATTCTTCAAGGGCAGCAGATACTGTATTTGTGGATAAAGCACTGACATGTAAGGTTGTTTGCCAGCAGCAACCTCTTCATTAGTTACAGTTCTCTTTAATGGAGAATTAATTATTCAGATGACTTTTACTTCTGCAGAGATTGTGCATATAGACTGATATTTGTGGATTATAATGACAACAGTTTGAGTGGCCATTTATAGTGGAAATATTTTGAAATGGATAGTTTTGCCATTATTGGTCCATGCATTTTGCTTCACCATTTACTGGGAAAATGTTCAAAACTATAAATTTAAAACACTCTGACTTACTGGTTTTGTATTAAAAAAGGAATATTGTTTAATAATCAGGAAGGTGAATCAAAAAACACATGCATTTATGCATGGCCCTAAAAATGTGTAGAGGGGGTTCATGGTTTGAAAGCAGCCCAAAGGTTTAAACAGTGTTTATGGTAACTGGAGAGAAAGACTTTATCCAGGTAATGTGACACCGGAATGACTTCAGGATGGGGGGGGGGGGGCTGATTCATTAGGGCCTCATTTGACCGTGATCCGGTTCTGCTTGTACATATATAACACTTGAAATATGACGCATTTTACCCTGCAAAACTCATAATTTCACTACATATTCCCAACCATCTGTCCATGATCCTTGGTTATATTTAATTTGTTTAATATTAGAAACAGTATCACAAATGTTTCTCAAATAAGTGTCCAATTCTTTTGTATCACCTCAATTCTAAATTGAATTAATTGTTTTTTTTTAGCCATAGTCTATTGTGTAGTCAAAACAAAATTTATCCAAATAAATAAAACTTCTTTTTCTTTAAGGTTGTTCATTAATTTTCATAAATTTTATTCTTATGCAAAAATGATGTCACCAAACAATTCCTTGCCTTAATTCCCAGTGATAAGATAACGTTGTCTCATAAATCATATCTATCAACAGCAATATATTTTTTTAATGAACTCAAACCACATATTTGTATTTCTAATATATATTTGTGCAACTGTCATGTTTTTATGTTGTTGCCTTTAATCTGCTACATTTGCATATGCTTTTTTTTTACAGTTACCATTTCTTTCTGTGTTGCTTTTCTCTGCTCTTCCATGGTATTGTTTATATTTTCTGGGTATCTTAACCCCCCCCCCCCCCCCACACACACACACACACACACACAATTTCTTCACATGAAACCACTTTTTGGTTATCAGGATCAGAAATATCCTATAAGTCACATAGTACCCCATCCTGAAACCCTCCTGTCTGAAGGGTTGTCATCAGTACTTCATCCTCTGCCACTATTTTAAATGCTTATTTAGCTTCTTTCACTGTTGAAGTAAATAACTCTTTCGGAAAAATTATTTCTGAATCAGCATTTTAGCAATGTGCTCATTCTCTCGCTCTCTCTCCACCATCCTCCATAGCGAACATGCTTACTGCCAAAATCATATGCAAATGCATCGACTTCCGTACATGATCACTTCCAGAACAAGTAAGGAAAGTTCTCTGATGCCCTAGTCAAATCACCCCTAAATGTATAAAATCCAACTTGGGTCTACCCTATAAAGAAATCACTAGCCTAGTGGGACTTACCTGGTCAACAAAGGATAGATGGATGCATGTATAGATGGATGGATGGATGGGTGGATGGACTGATGGATGGATGGATGGAAGGATGGATGGATGGATGGATGGATGGATGGATAAATATTAAAAAAGTAAATTCAGTTAGTTAGCCTGGCAACTGGACTGGTCTACCAACTCTTTTAAGCCAAAAGCTGGGCATAATCATAATACAGTGGTTATTAGTATAGTGGTGCACATAAGACAAATAAAGAAACCATAGAGGGATTAGGGGGTCTATATTATACCATCTGTCACTTCAGCAAATGGCATTTCATTGAAGCCCCCCCACATCCCCAGTTAATTATATATATATATATATATATATATATATATATATATATAAATATATATATATATATATATATATATATATATATATATATATATATATATATATATATATATATATATATATGTATGTACCAACTCTGATATTGCACTGCAGTGGGGAAAGGGCAAATTTCCCAATCCCTGCTGTAATGTGTTTCAGTAAGAACAGTTTGATGAATGGCAAGTTCAACAAGATGCCATTTGATGAACTGTTCTTTTGATGATGTGATAGGGACCGAGGCAGTGGTACATATAAGACAAGACATGTAACAATGTATAGAAAGTGGGTCATACACCCACCAGGTATTGTAACAAAGTAATGAGAACTATTTTGCAGAACTATAAAGTATTCAAACTGTAGCTTTAGTGTATTGCTGCACTATTACACCTAAGGGTAGAATAAGTCCCTTAGATTTATTTTTATAATTGATAGTCCCATTGCTATTGCTTGAAAATGTCATAATGGATTTTGAAATGGAGCTTAGATATGGTATTTTATAGATAGGTGCTCCATTTTACTCGTTTTTGTATTGGGACTGTTTTTTTCAACTTTGATGAGTGATGTAAACCACAACAGTGGCCTAGAATGCACTTTTACTATGTTGCCATTAGATCAAAAGTTAAAATTGTATATACCTGGCCATAAAAGAAAAATCATTTATAATGTGCCTTAGCTAACATATAGAATGTTTAAGCAACTAAGGTGGTTGGGTCAAATGCAGCATAAGCTCTGCACTGAAAACCAAAGTATAGAATATCATTGCATATGGCTTTTACAACTGATGATCCTCTTGTTACTGTATGAACGGTTCATAATGAACCCTGAAAAGCAGATTACGACATATATTTTATAGGTAGGTGCTACATTCATGCATTTATAAATGTCTGACTGTTTATATTACACCTCGTTTCCATTAGGACTGGTGTTTATGACTCCTGATCTGCATGCAGAACACAGTAATGGGCTTGAATGTTTTTTACTGAGTTGTTATCATATCAGAAGTAAAACATCATATTTATGTGTTTGTGTATGTATAAATATATATATATATATATATATATATATATATATATATATATATATATATATAAATAGATAGGTCTACTGGAAAACACCGAAAATCCACTTGTTCTAAAACAAACAGTAGATTTTTGGTTTTGCAAAAGTGCACTTAAGCGAAAGTGCACTTCCGCGAAGAATGGTTCAATGAACCATTAAGGAGCATGGGTGAAGAAGCACACTACAGTGGGGAAAGGGAGTTTACGTGTTTCCCCACTGTAGTGCGATCTTGGAGTTGGTATATTTAGGTAGGGGGGGTGTAGGGGAGGTTGCCCCCCTGCAAAAACAATGTTTTATAGGTTTTTATCAGTTTGTTAAACCGATGTTCGTGGAAGTGCACTTTTGCTTAAGTGTTCTTTCGCGGAGGTGTGGGCCTGCTATCTAATTTCGAAGATGTGTGTTTTCAAAGTTATACAATAGACCCATATATATATATATATATATATATATATATATATATATATATATATATATATATATATATATATATATATATATGTGTGTGTGTGTGTGTGTGTGTGTGTGTGTGTGTGTATGTATGTATGTATGTATGGGTGAATAAGTGAGATTGTTTGTGTATTTACCTGGATGAGGGGGTGTGCCTATATCCGTGTGTGGGGGGATAGTCTGTGAGGGTATGCGTGCGGGAGGTTGTCATATCTCTAAACTCTTCTGGACTAAAAAGCATACCCTGTAATACTGTGGGGACAATATACATACCAATGTCATTTAAATATTACTCTGATTCATATAAAAAGTGAATAGAACTATAATGTTTACAGCACAGAGTTGTTATTGAACAATAAAAAGTATGGAGGAACACTAGACACCAGGAACACTCTCTAAATATTACTCTAAGTCATATAGACAGACAATAAAACTACAGATACTGTATCACAAAACACATTCTGAGCAATAAAAAGTATGAATCTCTTATGTCTGACATTATTAACTGACTGACTGTAATGGTCCATAAGTTAGGAAGGAAGAGTCAATTATAAAAAAGAAAATCATGTGTGTTCTGCAAAGTCAGGGACAACTGAGAGGTATGGGGATGTGTCCGTGTGTGTGTGTGTGTGTGTGTGTGTGTGTGTGTGTGTGTGTGTGTGTGTGTGTGTGTGTGTGTGTGTTTGTATGTTTATGTGTGCATATTTTAATGTGTGTATTTGTGTATTGGAAGTGAATGATTGAGGTGCTTATTAGCCCTTGTCGCAATCACAGTGCAATTTAAGGACATGCAAATTAGCTAATAATGAGGTCTTTATTACAGCTAAAGTCTCACTGAATCTCTGTTTTTTTTTTTTTTTTTTTTTTTTTGCAGTCGCATTAAATAGCCTTTTTGCCACAGCAGAATTCTCATGCCTGGTTTCTTTCTGCATGCTGGCTCATATATTTATAGATGCTCGTTGCAGTAGTCTGACAATTTGCATTATACACAGTTCCATTAGGACCACTGTCTTGAACTTCTGCTCAGTAAGGAATAACAGAGCAATAGCCTAGAATGCATATTTACATTAGATCAGAAGTACAAATCTTATATATTTGACCAGCAATTTTTATTTTTCATTTACAGTATGCCATGGCTGGTATGCCTAGTGTTTGAACAAATAATGGGGGTGGGACAAATTTGGTGTAGCCCTGCACTGAAACCTGTTAAAATTGAATAGGGTTTTGTTTTTTGTTATTGAGCTTGCTGGTATTGTCTGAACGTTTGCTAATGAAATTTGAAAGGGGACTGAGATATGTCCTTTTATGTATAAGTGCTGCATCCTAGTTTACAGGTCTTCATTAAGTGATTACATTATACTCAGTTTTAATTGGAACTGTTGTTTTCAACTTCTGCTTAGTACTCAGAACACAGTGATGTCCTAGGATGTGTATATATATATATATATATATATATATATATATATATATATATATATATATATATATATATATTCATATATAATACGTCATAGTTAATTTGTCAAATGTTTGATGTTTGAACAACTGATGGGGTTGGGTCTAATACAACATATTACTACACTGAAATTATTAATGGTAGGGTGGAATCCCTATGTGATTTTTGTAATTCCATCACTGTTATGAATATTTATAGATTCATATAATTGCCTGTAAGTTTTATAAAAATTTAGATATAGCCTTTCAATAGATATCTGCTATATCCATATATTTATAGGTGCTCACTGATGCATTTTGGCAGTTTGCATTGTATACAAGTTTCCAATGGGACTGTTGTTTTCAACATGTGTACAGAATACAGTAATGGCCATGAATATTTCTTTGCTGAGTTTTCATTAGATGTGTGTCTTCTTTCGGCTTTTCCCGGTTAGGTGTCACCACAGCGGAACTCCGATCCGCTAATGATTGGCAGTATATTTTTACATGCCGAGTTGCAGACCCTGACGCACAACTTTCAATGAAGGTACGCCCATTCACGCATGTCTCCACACATTAGATGCTGTAGCTGAGAATCAAACAGGACGTCTTACTGTGAGGCAACAACGCTACTGCAGCACCACCACCACAGTATTGCTGAGTTTTCATTAGATAAGAGCTAAAAATCTAATATATTTCACAGGGAAAAATGTGTATGTATGTATGTATATATATATATATATATATATATATATATATATATACATATATATATATATATATATATATATATATATATATATATATATATATATATATATATATATACATAGGTGTGTGTGTGGGTATCTCAGGATAGAATATGAATATTATGTATTATTTTTTATGTAGCATTCCATCCTTTTACTATTTATTTATTTATTTATTTATTTGCATTTGTTTACCGGGATGGTCCACTGGGCCAACAAGTACCCATTTTCATTGGAGGCCCAGGGAGAAAAGCTCCACATACAAAAGAAATTTAAATACAATCACATTTTGTACATACATAGAGAGAAAACAACTTAAAAAAACAGACATGCAATCATATCATACATTTCTAACTAGAATAACAAAGGCAGTATACACTATATACAAAATATACAAAGTACAATATATCATCTGCTTTGGTTACTGTAGAGTGAAGACAGCAAGAGATAGCTGCATAACTGTTAAGCAGAGGGGAGAAAAAATGTTAGTGAACTTTAAGGTACTAAAGTTATTATCTGAAAGGTTCATAATGAGCTTTAAAAGGGAGAAGGAGGTATGACCTTTTATACATAGGAGTTGCAGACATACAGTTTTGTTTTCACTGCAGTCTAACAGTTTGCATTATACCTTGTCTCCATTGCAACTGCTGCTTTCAACTTTTATTTAGTATGCAGAACACGTAATAATAGTATAGAATATTTCTTTCCTGAGTTTTCATTACATAAAAAGCAAATCTCAAATGTATTGCTAATGAATAATGAATTTTTTGTCACTAGGCTTATGACTATCCCCTTGCTGTTTATTCTTATATACAATAAAATATTTATTTATCTATGTATTTATTTATTTATTTGTTTGTTTTTGTTTACCAGGGCAGTGATCTCAATGAACCATTTATATTTACAGATACAAGGCTATGCTAAAAAACTTATAATTACAGATACAGGAATATGTACAAAATTTAGTTTAAAAATTGGTTTACAATGTCAAAACATGTATGGAAAAATGAATGAATGCTTAGCAGAGGTTTTGGATAAGATGTAGCCATAATGAATTAAATGGCTTATGCTACAGGGATAGCAGCACATTATTATATACAGAGGTATGAAGACATTAGAAGAGGTGAGTGTAAATAATTGCTGGAAAGGATACAATGGATAGAAGGCAGAGAAATGGTAAGAGAGGCATGCAGAGAGAAGAGCAGCAGAAAATAAAGTAAGTATGAGAGATATAGAAAGTAGAAGAATGTAGGATGAATGAGAGGCAGTAAGTGAGGGAATGACAAGGTAATGAAATAGGGGTATAGGGGTGTGTGTGTAAGAACTGCATTGTTTATGTAATGTGACTTGTGTGAGTACTGCTGCATTTTGCTTGAGTGACCACCAGTTATGTGAATTTTGCAGTTGTGGGTTATGTTATATTATTTTGACAAACTTTTTGCACTATTTATTTATTTATTTATTTGTTTGTTTATTTATTTATTTGACATTTTTTAACCGGGCTAGTCCAACTGAGCTAGTGCCCTTTTTTAGTGGAGGCCCAGGGAGAAAAGCTCCACAAGAGTTAGACAATATAAATATAAGTACATACAGAAATAAATATAACAGCTATAACAGAAAGAGAAGACAACTACTTGAAAAATTACAATATAAAATATATAAGAGAAATGAGGGTAGAAACATAATAAATAGGTGGAAAGAAAAAAAGTGATTGTCCACAGAGTATGAGAAATTAGGCAAGAAATTCAAGTAGGGTGATTACAGTGACATATCCAGGTACTACAAGGTAATTTTTTAGAGCTTTCTTAAACTCCTGGACTTGAGGAATGGATCTGAGGAATAGAGGGAGATTATTCCAAGCAAGATCAGGAATGTAGCTGTAAAGATTTTGGCCAATAGATTTATCTGGTTTGTATATCTGTAAGAGACACTTATCTGAACTTCTGAGGGACTATTCTGAAAGGGATTATATAGGGTGAGAAGAGTGGATAAGTTAGAGGCAGGCAGAGGGCTTGTTAAGGATAGAATGGATGGTGAGCAGCTGAGTGGATAAGAGCTGGTTAGAAAACTCTAACCAAATGAGTTTAAGAAGAGCATGGCAGTGGTGTGATTTAGGAGGTAGATTGGCTGCAAATCTTGCAATGTTTTTGTATGCAGTTTCCAATTTAGAAAGAAGAAAGGACTTTAAGTTAGTTAAGATTTGAGAGCTATAGAATAGGTTAGGGAGAAGGTAAGCTTAGGCAAGTGAGATTCTGGAGTCAGGTGTGAAGAATCTTCTGATCCTACATAAAAGGCCCAACTTTTGGTGTATTTTCTTGATAAAGTAATGTATGTGAAGCTCAAATTTAAGTTGATTTTCTATGATTGTGCCAAGGAGTTTTGTGTGAGAATCAGGTATACGAGTACTATTGTTGAGAGAAGAGATAGCAAAAGAGGATTTAAGATGGGAGAAAGATGCAGGTAAGAAAATAAGTAATTTAGTCGTTTTGGGGTTAAGTATAAGTTGGTTATCAATAAGCCAAGTTTCAGTGAGTCTGAATGAGGTTTGTGTCAGGTTTAGCAGGTGTGAAGGGTTGTCAGCAGTAGAAATTATAGTAGAATCATCAGCATATTGAATAAGAAATGATTTAGGACAAGATGTGTGAAGTTGATTGGTGAAGATATTAAAAAGAAGGGAACCTAGAATAGAGCCTTGAGGGACACCCATTTTAATGGGGAGAAAAGGAGAACAAACAGACAGCAATTTGACAGCTTGTTGTGTATCAGTGAGATACTTGTTAAGCCAAGAGATGGTTGCTGGGAAGAAGTTGAGTTGAGAAAGTTTAGAGAGAAGGATAGAGTGGCAGACAGTGTCAACGGCTTTGGAGACATCCAAAAAGAGGCAGGACACAAGTTTGTTATTGTCTTTGGTAAGGAAGATGAGGATGGCAAAGGAAATGAGTGAATAGGATGGTAGTTTGAGAGCTCCACAGAAGTACCACCTTTGTGATTAGGTATAATAAGGGATTTTTTCCACAAAGAAGAGATGTAGGATTCAATAATAGATCGATTAATGATAATGGAGACAGGGTAAGCTACAGAATTAGCAGTGGCCTTTAGAAAGAAAGGTAACAAGTTGTCAGCAGATGGGGAATAAGGCTTGAGTTTAAGAAGAAGCTTTCTATTATGACTAGTTGGAATGGGTTTGAGAATGAAAGAGTGGTTATGAAGTATACGGATTGAGGAAGGAGAGGGAATGGAAGGGTTGGAAGTATTCAGATGTTTGCTGATAGAATCAATGAAGTATGAATTGAAAAGTGATGCAGTTTCTTTAGGTGTGCTGTTGGGGCAGGGGTTGGGAGTTATAGGTTTGCCTGGATGAAGGATTTAATTAAATGTATTCCAGAATTTTTGGGGGTTTCTAGATTTTGTAGTTTGGAGTCATTTATAGAACTTTTTCTTATCCATAATTATGTTCTTTTTGCTTAGATTCTGAAGTTCCTTGTATTTTTTGAGGTGAGAGAGGGATTTAGAACATGACCAGAGTTTCCAAGCTGTGTCTCTGTTCTATATAAGAGACCGAGTACAGTTAGTAAGCCATGGAGAATAGCGAGATTTAACTCTAATATTTATGAATATGGAATTAAATTGAAGAACTGCTTCATCAAGAGGGATAAAAGAAAGAATGGACCAATCAATAGCAGAAAGGTAGTTATTGAAAGTGTCTGGGTTGAAGTTAGTTAACTTATGACAAACTTTTAAAGTATGAGTTTTCAACAGGTGAGGGGTAGATCATAGGATGTGAGTAGGAGATTGATCACTAATTGAATCTGGTAGTGTTTTAGGGTGGTGATAAAGATTAGGATTGGACACTAGAATCCAGTCAAGTAAGGAACAGGTGTTTGTGGGTTTGTTAAGGAAACTAGGTGTAGAGATGAGTTGAGTGAAGCCATAAAGGTAAAGGTAAATAGTTGCATGTATACAGAAAATTCTTAGTTTATTTTTAGGTACCTCTTATATAACCATTTGGGTACTGTGCTTTTGCCATTTAGTTCACAACAAATGTGTATATGTTTGCATTTGTCTTAATGGTGTGTTGTTATGAAATGAGAACCAAAAATAATACTTCACAAAAAATGTTTCTCTTATTTTATATGCTATAGTAAAGTATGCATATTTTGCACGTTCTGATAGGCATGCACATATTTGAGATTCTGTTACTAATTTTCCCTAAAAGCTATTAGCCTGTGCAGAACAAAATGACAATAGGATTATTCAGGGTCTTATTCCAAAAATGTCATGAAAATATCTTGAAGCAGAAAAGCGTCAAACTGTGCCTTTTAAATAGGTTGTGTTTTGTTGTGTTGGATGACTGCTCATAAAATATAGGTAACTATTAGAAACCATTGCCTTCCTAGAAATAGTAGACTCATACTTATTATGTTCAACATTTTTACTAATGCACACATCCAAATAGTTGATTCCCATGAAATTCTTATCACAGGTAAACTGAAAAAAATTTACAGAATTATGTGCGTAATTAAAACATTCCTGAAATTGGCCCATTGTTCCTGACCATATAATAAAAATGCACTCCGGAATCCACAAATGTAAAGTGATTTTTTTTTTTCAATTTCAATTTATTTGTGAAAAAGAGCAGATGATTAAGCTGTCCTGACAAGTTTCACTAGATGAAGTATTTTAAAAGATTTGGTTGCTTTTAAAGGTACGGTGAAAGAAAGATGACACCCCATTAATATGTAAATGATACTAGGGTGAAATATGTGTCAAAAGACTAACTACATTCAAACCAGTTTTGAAAATTGCTCATATAAACCAATATAAAAGGCATGTTAACTCCAGGAATCTTTATTTTAGAGTGATAATTATCCTACATAATCATAAAAATAAGGAAGTGAAAAAGGTTATGAGCAAATATTTTTACTATTGGGAGAGATTGGTTTTGGAGGATAAGCTAGGTATAGCACCAATGTTTGTTTTTTAATGAATGTTTAATTTGAAAACACTATTAGAAAGGGTCAGTAAAGTAGTTTCTAGCTTTCAGTCCAAGATTTCAGATATGAAAAAGTATAGTAAGCATTCATATTGGATTGCATAGTGGAAAATTAAGAAAAACTAAGAATGAAAGACACAATTGATGCATTATGTCAACCCGCAATGGCTTGTTCCAACTTTACAAAGTTTGTGTTTTTTTATATTGGAAAAGTTTACACGATTTGTCAGGGGTGGTTGCTGGGAAGATAAGCTAGAGACCAGACAATTACACAGACAACTGTTTTACATACTTCTAAAGCACCCAGATCGAATGACATTATTTTAATTAATAGTATTTTACTTACAGAAGCTGCCAGATGTGTTTTTTATTACACATTTTAGTTTAAACAATGTGATGAATATTAAAAAATGCTTCTTAACCATTGGTAAATACTTACTTTGATTTTAATTTAAGGAACTATTTTTAAACTAATATGGATTTTTGATTAGAAGAGATGCATCAGGTGACAGTTTAACACAATTATTAATGTAAAAGTATTTGAGTTTGGATTATAGGTTCATAGGTACATGCTAGTCTAGGGCCCTTGTAAGACTACTGCGCAACCCAAATGTGACCAACAAACTTCATTTATATAGGGGGTGACTCACTGACTGCCTCTGTCGGAGGCATAGATGCCAGACCAGGGGTGATAAAGTTCTCATGGATTTTACTGAGAATGAAAGCACTTAACTAACTACTGTGTTTATTTGTCCTTGTTTTGGTGTCCTCCAGGTGCTTTAAATTATTATTAGTATTATTTTTGAATATACATCTAGGTTGAACATTTTAAGATATGACAATTTGTTTTCAAAACTCTAGAGAAAAATGTAATTTTGGGTTTGTGTGTATTGCAATATATTATAGCACTGGCTCAAAAATTGTGAATGCACTGACTGACAGCATTCAAAAGCAGGCGTGTTTCCTGGAAGAACTGCTGCTAGTACATTTTAATGGCTGTTCTTCCTCACAAAATATGTGCATTTGTTTGTTTCAGAAAATGGTCTGCAATATAAAAATGTATGTAGGCTGATTTATGTGTTACTTTCCATAGCTCTGAGGTGTATTACTTTCCATAGCTCTGAGGTGTTAATGACTTAAGGGACAGTTCTTTGGAAAATGGCCAGTTGTTAATGAGTGAAGTGGTGAATATGAGTTATAAACCCATGTAGCTGAGATGCTAAAGCAAATATCTTTTTCAAGTGACACAATTAAATGCCTTTTTAATAAGTTTCATCTGCTTTTTCAAAATAGTTCCAAGTGAAACCGGGTCAGTTGCCAGTGCTGCAGGCATTTCACACCTCATTAGCTGTAGTCCTGGAGGTGTGAATGTGAAAATGTCTGATGTAGTGTCAAAATAGCATATTCGTGTTTCAGTTCTGACCTGACTAAATTGAAAAATGGAATAAGTACTGCCAACAGACTTGAACTTATAAAATCAAGTAAACAACAGGAAGTGTAGCAAGCTTACTTACATATAAAGTAAATGTGCTGCAAATATGTTAATATACAGAAGTCCTTATAAACAATGCAAGGTCTCACAACTCCGGAAAATACAAAATGTGTCCTTGCTTTCAATGATTCCAACATATAATACATTCAGTTAGGAATGTGACTATAGAATGGCCAACTGGATAAAATCATCGCTTATGTTTTCTTTTTTTTTTTTTTGTAAGTTCTAAATCAGCCACATGATAGTCACTGTAATACCAGGAAGAACTGAAATATCATAATATCATAGCTCAATAAAGTAAAGAAAAGAACTGAGCACTAACCTCTGGCATAGTTGTTTATGAGTTAAAATGTCTGCATCATAGCTCCATGGTCCTGAGTTCAGTTGTAAATTTGAATCAGTTTGTGGAATCTGCATGCCCTCTCCATGTATGAGTGAGCTTCCTTTCCCATACCCCAAAATATACTGCCTGACTAGCAACTCTAAATTGTCCATAATTACTACATTTACTCTTGTCTCTGTTAACTGAATCACAGCTGAAAAGGGTCAGAATGGACCAGTTGACATCCAGGTAAATGAATAAATAAAACAAAACAAAAAACTGGGGTACTGTTATTTCCTAGGGATCCCACCCCGAAAAGGATCTTGTTTTGAATACCCCTGTCTTTAATATTTCCTACTTGTATTTATTTAATTCAGTGTTAGTTAATTAACTTCTCAACCAATAGCCAATGTCTGACAGCTTTGCTGAAATTCCTCTAAACTGCATTTGCCTTGTGATTTATTTATTTATATTTGACCGGGAGTGTCCGACTGGACGTAGGTCCATTTTCAGCAGAGGCCCGGGGAGAAAAGCTCCACAGTTAAAATAAACAGACAGTAGTTACATTGGATTACATAGCGATTAACAATTTACATAGCAATTACTTACAACATATTTACAGATGAAGAACATAGTACATCAGTAGACAACTAGAATCTTTACCTGTGAAGTACATAACAGACATTAACAAATGCTACAATAAGAAGTTCCTGCTGTATAATAAGTACTAGACTTATGAGCATCTGAGCTTGCTATAATCAAGGTAGTTAGTGGAGTGGAAAGAAAGGTAGTGGTTGGATGGGGTGGGTGATATTAGAGTGGGAGTTGCAAGGGCATAGCCAGCATGTTTTTAGGTGCGCTTTTAGTAAAGTTTTGAAGTGGGTGCATGATGGTATGGAGGTAATTGTGGGTGGGAGGCAGTTCCATAATTTGGCTATGGCACAAGAGAATAGTGCTTCACCAGCAGAGTTATTGGCTTTAGTGATCTGCAAGTGATTTTTGTTGCTGGATCTTAGTGGTCTGGTGGTGCGATAGGGTTGGAGTAGATTCTGGAGGGATGGGACATTTAGAGGATGGTTTACTAATTTGTGGGCGAGTGAGAGTTGATACCATTGAAGGAGGTGAGGAAGTTCAAGCCAGCCCAGTTCATTTTGTGATTTTGTTGTAGCAGGTCTCTAGCTTGTTTAGAGCGCATTGCCTTAGGTTGGTATATATTGGAGAGGCATAAAGTAGGGTGGAGATAAGGTGGAAATTTGCTATTGAAATCTTTGCTGCTCTGGTGAAAAGTTGCTTATTTCTGTATAATGCTCCTAGTTTTTTGTGGACTTTTGTTATGGTCATGGATATGTGAATGTCAAATTTTAGTTTATTGTTTATTTCCACTCCTAGCAATTTGGTGTGTTCAGTTGGGTATATAGTGGTGTTGTCTTTTGCTGTGATGTTAAAGTGAGAGTTGTTTTGAGTATGTTTGGTGGGATGGAAGATGAGTAGTTTAGTTTTCTTTGGGTTGAGTATTAATTGGGCATCGGATAACCAAGTTTCAACAGAGGAAAAGGCTGCTATTCAGCAATGGCCTCATTAGCCTCCTGTTTATTATTAAAACAGCCAAACTAACTTGTAACAGACCTGCTATAAAGCTGTCTGTTAAGTTAGTCTCAGTAGATAGTTAAATAGGTATGTGACAGTCTTACCCAGAACGTTTACACTTGTATATGGCAACAAACCGCGTGACCTTCCAATTTACAGGCACTTAAGTTGTACCAGTACTAGTGTCTATCAGCTGTGTATAAAAAGTAATAAAAGGTGGACCTGTTTCCAAAATGTCTGAATTCTTTACTATAAATTATTAAGTAGGTGTTGGTGCTTAAGTTTAAGTTTTTTAAGCATATTTTCATTAGATTAATGCCAGTCCAATATAATTTACTCTCCATTTTATTAACTGCAATCACATTTTTGCAATGTGTTGGTCAATATATGTTAACATAGTACTACACAAAACAGTGGATTTTCCCATTAACTTCTGCAAATGTATTTATTTATTTATTTAGTTATTCATTATTTGTTTACATTTGATGATCTGGCCATGTCTGACTGGGCAAATAGCCTGTTTTCAGCAGAGACCTGAGGAGAAAAGTTCCCAAGTGAAGCTACAATAGTTAAAGAGTAATAAAAAACATGATACAGTAAGTAAGGTTACAAAAATGTTAAACATAATACATAGTACAATATAGACAAGATAAGAGCAAAAGTCAAAATATACACATAATTGCAACAGAGATTAAACTTAACATATAAATCAGCATCACAAGTCATAGTTTTTTATGAATAATATATGTCTCATAAAAAAGTAATATTGCTAAGAGCAAAAAGTGAGAGGAGAGTAAGAGGAGACAAAAGAGTAGGGTGGAGATTAGCTTAGCCAGAGGAAGTGCAGGAGCATAACCAGTGATTTGAGAAATATTGTGTTGGGAGCTATTTGAAGTTCTGAGTATCAGGGATGGATAGAAAGTGCTGTGGAAGAGAATTCTAAGATTTGGCTATTGTGTGTCTGTATAATTAATCAGCATGAAAGATGTGGATTTTGATAACTTTGAGCAAGATTTTGTTAACTGACCTGAGTGAGGTAAGATTAGTATAGGGTTGATCGAGGTCATATAGGGCTGGACAGTAGTCTGGTTTATGGATGATAGAGCGGGCTGCTATTAGCTGGTGTACGGTGAGTAAATTTGGGAGTTCAATACAGTTTAGTTGTTGTAGGAAGTGCAATGATGAGATCTACTGGGGAAGTTAGTGGCAAATTTAGGTATTTTATTATAACAAGATTGGAAGTTATTCACGTGTGATTTATGAAGCTTTGTGAAGACCTGTGAGCAGTACAAAAGGGTGGAAAGGAGGTGAGTTCTGGCCGTAGCTATTCTGGCATGATTAGATAGATATGGTTTAACCCTATACAGAGCATCAAGTTTTACATGGACTTTCTTTATAGTTAATGCAATATGCCTGTCAGATTTTAGGATGCTGTCTAGGATAACACAGAGGAATTTTGTTTGTTCTACATGTTCAATTGTTGTACCATTGCAGGTGAAGATAGAGAGATGTGTTTGATTTTTCTGGAGGAACTGGAAAATACCATCAGTTTGGTTTTATCACAAACATTGACCAAAAACACAGAGTCTCCAACACATAGGAAAAGTATAAAAACACAAGTTTATTGTGTCGCAAATACAAGAAGTAAAAGCAACTAACGGTAGTATACACAAATAACGGTTAAGCGCTTTTTGTCTCAATTTAACAGACTTCTTCAGACCTTTGGAAATAAACACAAATACTTACTTAAATACAAACCACATGGTGGTTTCAAAAAATCATTTACCAATAATGTTGAGTTAGTAATTAAGTCCTGAACATGATGTCAGCAACAAATCAAGTAGAAAAATCAAAAAACAGTAAAAAGGTTATGGAAAGTGTAAATAGCTAAATACATTAACAATTGTAGTGCACGTATAGTGTATAGAAACACACTGTCTAGTTGTCATCTAATAGTCAATAAATGACTCCTCACATATAACAAATTCTAAAATGAAACTAAAATGAATGTACATGAATAAATTATATATTCCTTGTTGTGAATAGCATAGGTACTCCTAGCAAGATGTTCAACAACACACAGCACTCGGATAATTGTTGAAGATATTCATTTAAGAACTGCAGTTCAACATTAAACAGTTAGAATCAGGTAAGCATGTGATCTACATACTTTCACTGTGCAACAAAGCAATAAAGCAAGCTAAGGCTCAAACTAAAAACTATAGTTTCAGATTTAACCAATTATAAAACAAATAATCAACATACTTTAACTGTACAACAAGTAGAGGAATTGAACAAGCCACATAGCTTAACTAAAGACTTATTTAGCGCATTAAGCTCTTTAATTTTAAAATACAGGCAATGGAAGTGACTTCATTTAAACCTGGAGGGTTATAGGAGTTAAGTTGCAATTGCCACATCAACTCCTGTCTTTCCAAAATTAAATGGTAAGGTCCCCCTTTTATGTTCATTGCACATCATAGTTTATATTGGTGGTTACTTCCAACATCACATCCTCCTCTAAGGTCACTGACCTACTAGTAGGTCTAAGAAGTGGTTTATAAAACCCTTCTCTCCTTTTATGTACAACTTCATCTACTAGTTCAAGAACTAATGTGTCTGGGTAACCTGTCTTCAAAAACATAAGCTTAAGTGTCTCACATTCTTCAAAAAATGTCACATCATCAGTCACCATCCTTGCAGCACCGACAAGTTGTCCATTTAGTTCGGATTTTTTCTGGTGTATAGGGTGACAAATGGTGTAATGAAGCATAGAGTTAGAGTATGTAGGTTTACGGTAGATCCTAGCAACATAACGCTGTTCTTTGATGTTCTTCTTTAACTCAATGTCTAAGTACGTAATGGTATTCTCATGGTATGTGTGGGTGAACTTGAAAAAGCTGGTACTGCTATTAAGATGTTGCACAAAACCCTGGGCTTCGGATTCAGTACCTTTAAACAGTATAAAGATGTCATCCAAAAACCTTGTATACATCTTTACTCTGTCAGCCCATTCATTAACCAAAGAGAAATTCTTGTGTTCCCAGCTAGTCAGTACCAAGTTAACATAGCTTCTCCCACATGGTGAACCCATAGCCACACCAATTTGTTGTTTATATATCAGGTTGTCAAACATTACAAAATTATTAGTCAGAATAACTTCCATAATTTCCTGGAATAACCTAATTTCTCTACTGTTAGCCCTATGTAGTAATAATCTCTCCACCACCCTCTCAATACCTTCCTCATGGGGGATAGAGAAATATAAGTCAACTACGTCTACTGTCAAAAACATTACAGTCTCATCATATTTAATATTGTTGATAGATGTTAAAAATGCCCATGAGTTTCTGCATACTTGCTTTTCATATGCAACGTACTTCTTTAAGATAGAATCAATATATTTTGCACTTGTGTATGTCATAGAGCCTCGGGACTTGACTAAAGCTCTCATGGGTGGATTCTGTTGGTCCTTATGCAATTTCAGCAACCCAAATAATGTTGGTATTTTAGGGCTAGATGTGGACAAGTAGTTAATTGCGTCCATGTCTGTCAGAAAAATATGTATTAGTGTATGTATTAGTAATGTGCTTAGTGCATTTAAGGCTTGAAAAGGGTTAACACATTTATTCTATTTCACACTGCATAAATCTGTATGAATTGCAGAAGCTTTCTAACCTTATATTGTCTTGAAATATGCTCAGCTATTGCTTATGCTTTGGAAATTTACAGGAAAGCAGATAAGTTCTGCTTGTGCCAGGAAAATAATGAATATAACAATATTAATGTTATGAGACTTAGACAAGGAGTTCCGCTTGTGCTGTGAGAAAACACAAAGCTGCAGAAGCTATAGATAATCAGAACAAAGACTCCTTGAAAATATGAACTGCAATCAGTATTTGCTTGTGTCTAAGTTAGAAAAGTGCCTTGAAATGTAACACATGTATTAGAACTACACAATAGAAGTTTGTAACGGGCTAGGGCCCACCAAGGCCAGGTTGTTTTTCTCAAAATGTTTTTCATAAATCCATTCGTGTCAGCAGAAAATCTGAGTAATATCTGCTGTAGAACAATACTGAAAGTTGTGTTTGATTACATTAGCCATAGAAGGCAATGTCTTGTAGAACAGTATAAGAATAGCATACTTCCTGTTAGTAGTTAGGCAAAATCCTGTATTTGCATGTTTTTGTCTCCTTGCAGCAAGTTATTAAATGTACCTTAACTGAACCTTATGTGTATTGGTCTTTGAAGTTTTTTGCTTTGACAGATTGGTCCTTCGGACCGGAAACCCTCACTTCACCTCGGATCAGACAGGCCATGTGGCTTGAAACCGTATGGGGAAGAAACCGCATCGGTTCTTCTTATTTGAAAAGCCCTCCGACTGAATTGTCGTACAAAAGAGGCCAGCCACTTTCTGATCTGCGACTGAAGGACGGGTTTTCACCAACCAGGTGATCAATCACGAAGGCTCAGGTAAGGTGAATCTACTTTTTTTTTTCTGTTTTAGATCAGGGACAAGATTTGTATTGTTTTTGTCAGGACTGTATTTTTACAAGTCAGGGACAGAAAAGATTACTGTCTTGTCATAGATCAGGGAAACAGAGCAGGTAGGCAGTCATTCTGAAGAGACTATAACAAAATCTGTGGTACCACGTTAAAAATAAGGAGTTATGTAATGATTAAAAGGTTAAAACAAAATGGGTAATAATTGCACAAAAAGACACCAAAATCCGCCGTTAACCGAAGACGCGAAATACATGCAGTCACAGCGTGCTGATAATATTAAATACTACTCAAAATGGGTTAATAAGTATGAATTTGACAGTAAATTAGAAAAATCCTCGCTTGTTAAACTTGTCAAACAGCTTAAAACCAATTCCAGAGGTCGGGTAAAAAAGCAGCGACAATTAGGAATTCCTCAGGCACACAGGTAGATTGAGGAAGTAAACCGTAGGGAAGCAAAAAAGCAATAATTCAAAAGCAATGTTTTTAGATAAGGAGGACAATAACTTGGTAATAGCATCGGCCCCTCCACCTCCCTTACCAGAATATGAAGCAAGTGAATAAGTTAGTCCACCCCCACAATATCCTGCTGTTATCGTAAATAGAGACACTACAAAAGCAAAACTGTTTATAAGAGATCCTATCGAGACCAGGTCTCGAACGCAGGCAGGTGATTCAAAAGGGGACATTGAATTATATCAAATGGGTAGAAATTTACAATCTATGAGTGAAGAAGAAATATGCCCACTCATAGAAGTGCCTAATCCTCAGGCAGGGCAAGAAGATCAGGACCCAACTATTCTAGTGTATAGACCCTGGACTCTGGAAGACATCCAGAAAGCCACTGAGGGAATTCCCCATCCAAAAGTTAATTTTAGAAAGTTCTTAGAAGATTTACAAGGAATGAGGCTGAGTTATAATTTAAATGGAGAAGAGGTAGAAAAAGTAGTCAGACAAATTGTTGGACCAGATTGGCACATGATTAGTGGCAACTGGAATCCCCATGATGCTGCGCTCAGGCCCCTCCCACATAGCAGCGCAGAGCTAGACAACAGAGTGAAAGATCTTACAGACCAAATCTCTGAGAAATGGAAGCCTAGGGCAGACTGGACTTGCATTAATCAATGCATCTAACAAGAAGGTGAAACTATTGACAGATATTATGCCAGACTGTTAGAATGTTTTAATAACCATTGTGGAATGCAGGTTCCTGAAGATCAGACACAAGATTCTCCATATGAGCAGCAGTTAAAGAATGCATTTTTGAAAGGCAGCATTGCACCCATAAGCAGTTTTATTACAAAGCACATGGTAGATCATCGTACAAGCAGGTTACAGTCACTACTTGAATATGCTAGGCATTCCGAAAGGCATTTTAATAGCAAAAAGAAAAAGAAAGCCCAAGTATTTTCTGTAGAAGATGGAGCAGAAGTTTATGTAGTACAGTCCGGGGAAAAAGGGCAAGAGAAATGCCCAGGGAAACAAACAATCTGATCAGCAATCAGAGGACTTTGAAGGGTGAAAGAAAAGGGATGAATGTTTTAAATGCGGTAAAAAGGGTCACTTGGCAAGGGATTGCAAGAAAAACATGAGGGAAACCACTGAGGAAGACAAGGAGGGTGAGGACTGACTATATGATAGTCAAGAATCACTAGAAGGGGATAGCAGAGAAAGGACAAATGAGAATGTGATAGAGGGAGTAGAGAATGTGACAGAAGAAATAGAGGAAGTGCAGACTTGTTTATGACTGGTCCAGGGACAGTGACCGAAGAGTTGATGAACGTAGCCATCAGCAAGTTCCCCTCCCTTGACATTGATAAACAACATTTGTTGCACTGTACTCTGTATTACTGTAATATATCAGGACCTGATAAGGAATATGAGCAAGAATTGTTTAGAAATCGTGCAAACAGATTGATATTAAATAATCTGTACTGGGACATGGAAGGGAACAGTGTAGACAGCTGTTCATTGCCCCAGGAGTTCTTTGCACTCTATAAATCTAATCGATTACCACATGTTAGCTTAACTAAGGACAAGAATGTAAAATGGGTAGACCTAGGAGAAAAAGTCACGAGATGGGAAAAGCAGACAGAGTTAGAACTGTCAGAACAAGGAATACAAAGGCAGAAGTTGAATTGGATAACTCAGACCCACCCAGCCGTGCACTTGCAGTCTAGCAAGGACAGCTGATTAGCACTCCTATTAAAGGAGGAAGAGAATGCCTTACAGAATATACCAGAAACTCTTTGGTCAACAGGAAAGTCAGATGTAGGACTTATTCGTACAGCAGGACCAGTTACTATTATGCCAAAGTCAGCATTTAGACCACAGAAAAGACAGTATCCCTTAAGAAAAGATGCAGAGGTAGGAATCAAACCTATTATAGCAGCTTTACTTAAAGAAGGGGTGCTGGTGGAATCTCCTGATTCACCATGTAACACACCCTTATTTCCTGTTAAGAAAGCGAATGGAGAGTGGCGTATGGTCCAAGATTTACAAGCTGTAAATGACGCAGTAATACCAAGGGCACCTACGGTGCCAGACCCACACACTCTGTTGAATGATTTAAAACCTCAACAGCAATATTTTTCTGTGGTAGATATCAGCAATGCGTTCTTTTTACCGATACACCCTGACAGCCAATATTGGTTTGCATTCACATTTCAGGGGAAAAGGTATACATATACACGACTACCACAGGGATATTGTGAAAGTCCGACAATATTCTCACAAGAAATGGTGAGCAACTTGGTGGGATTTACCCCACCAAGAGGCAGTCAGATTTTACTTTATGTTGATGATATCCTGCTGGCGGCCCCCACCCAGCAAGATTGCAAAGAAGATACCATAGCGCTATTACAATTTTTAGCCACTGAGGGACATAAAGTAAACAAAAATAAACTGCAGCTTTGGAGAAAACAAGTTAAATACCTAGGATATGTAATATCCAAAGAGGGTAGGACATTAGATGAGGACAGAAAAGTAGCGATTTTACAAGCACCAAAATCCACTACCAAGAAGGAAATGATGTCCTTCCTGGGTACGACTAATTTTTGCCAGAGCTGGATTCCAAACTATGCCTTGGAATCTGCACCGCTGACTAACCTGATATATAAAAAGCCTATGGCAGCACAGGATTTGTTACAATGGACACCAGAAACAGAATCTGCTTTCTGCAAACTGAAACAGTTAATAGTGTCCTCATTAGTTTTGGGCTTTACCAAACTATCATAAACGTTTTTTCCAAACTGTAGATTGTAAGCAAGGTTATATGACATCAGTGTTAACACAGCAGCATGGGGACAAGCAACACCCTATTGCTTATTATTCATCAAAACTAGACCCAGTGGCACGATCTTTACCCCACTGTGTACAAGCAGTAGTTGCAGCTGCAATGGCAGTACAGGCTTCGGCCTCAGTAGTTTTGTCCCACCCTCTCACATTGAGAGTGCCTCATGCAGTCACGATTATTTTACAGCAAGAGAAAGTAGCATATCTTTCCCCTGCTAGGCATCTTTCCTGTATGACTATATTGTTGAGCCAACCTCATATGACAATTGAATGATGCACGACTTTGAACCCTTCTACCTTGCTCCCAACCCCTGCAAATGGCACACCACACAGCTGCCTGCAGGTGATTGAGCAAAAGACACTGCCTAGAAAAGATCTTACGGATGTCCCCTTGGATGATGCCGAGGTGACATACTACGTGGATAGCTCGTGCAAAAGGGGTCCTGCAGGACAGAACCTAGTAGGATATGCAGTAGTTTCTGATACTGAGATTATAGAAGTGAAACCCTTACCACACAATTTATCTGCACAAGCAGCAGAATTGATTGCCTTGACACGGGCATGTACCTTAGCAAAGGGTAAATGTGCGAACATTTTTATTGACAGCCAGTACGCTTTTTCTACTGTACATGTTTTTGTGCAACAGTGGAAAAATCGAGGAATGATAACATCTACTGGCAAACCAATCAATCATGCACAGTTTATTTTAGATCTTTTAGAATCTATTCAGTTACCTCAGAAAGTAGCTATTTGTAAATGCACAGCTCATACCAAGCAACAGGATAGGATTTCAAAAGGTAATGTGAGAGCTGATACAGCTGCAAAGCAGGCAGCTTCAGAAGTATTTCTTTTGAGTGAGGAATTACAACCCTCTGAGATTTTAGACTTAGAAATGCTAAAGACAATGCAGACACTTACTATGCAGGCTGAAAAACAAAGATGGGTAAAATGAGGAGCAATTCTCGAAAAGGGGCTGTACATCTCTAAAGAAGGGAAACCGATATTACCATCTAATTTGTTTAGATATGCAGCTTTGTTGAGCCATGGGCAATGCCATGTCTCAACAGGGGGGATGGTACAGCTGGTGAACCGAGTGTTCACGACATATGGATTCTTAAACTACTCTAAAAAATTTTGTTTAATGTGCCACGTTTGTAATAAACATCATGCACAAGGGGCGTTAAAGCCCAAGTAAGTGAGTTTCCCTACACCACCGTATCTGTTTTATACTATCTGTATGGATTTCGTAGAATTGAACAAATGTGAAAATAAGAAGTATTGTCTTGTCATTGTATATATGTTTTCCAGATGGGTGGAAGCCTTTCCGACTAAAAATCCAGATGCGGCTACTGTAGCAAAAATTTTCGTTAAAGAAATCATCCCTAGATTCGGCATTCCGGAAAGGATCTACAGTGACAACGGTGCACACTTTGTGAACCAAACCATACAACAGTTAAGTAAACATTTTGGTATTTCTTTAAAAAATCATTGTGCATGTCACCCACAATCTGCAGGGTTAGTAGAGAGGCATAATGGGATTTTAAAGAGTAAGCTAAGGAAGTTAATAGAAGAAATACAGAGAAATTGGGTGTACTGTCTGCCCCTGGCACTGTTGAGCATGAGAACTGTTCAGAATGCAAAAGGATTGACTCCTTTTGAAAAACTATTTGAAAGGGCTTATTATATACCTCAGTGGACACCTCTCATGCCCGCAGACCAGGAAGCTGACTGTACACTAGCAGAGTACATGAGAAATTTGTTGAATTCTAAACATCTGTTGCAGTCAAATTCTGTTTCAGATAAAGAACAAACCAGACCATCAGAAGTGGCAGTGGCACCAGGTAGCTGGATATGGGTGAAGACAATAATGAAGAATTGGACGTCACCAAAGTGGGAAGGTCCATATCAAGTGCTTCTGTCAACACCCACTGCAGTCAAGATCACAGAGCGTGCCTCGTGGATCCACCTGACGCACTGCAAACTAGTCAAGAACTTTGAACTGGACAAAAATCTTGTCACATGTCAAGAGCAAAAATAATAGAATCTAGAACAAACAGGAATGTAGAACAACCATTTCCTCAGAAGTATTGCATAATCATCCTGTTAACTGTACTAGTGACAATAATCTTTTTGTTGTGGCCATTCCTTTTTCCAGCCACACAAACTGAACTGAATAAACGTGAAGCGTTACTCATAAACTGGCACCCAAACTTCAACACTTACCAGGCAATTAAATATGTGTATGCTGAGACTTTCAATGTTTCGAATTGCTGGATTTGCACAGCTTTGCCGACAGCAAATTAGTAGTTATTAATGACTACAGTCCCCCTAGGGGTCAACGAGACCTGGGAAAACCTGATTTATGATACCTCAACCATTACATCACAAGATAAAATAGCATTGCACTTGTCTGTTCCACAAAAGGGAACTGTGTGTTTTTATAAAAATGATACTATTCAGGTGGGTTGGAGCAATTGCAATGTGACTGTTCCTTATAAATGTTACACTAAAGCTAACAATGCAGGTTCTTAATTTAATACAAACTATGATTCATTTCTTGAATTGATGCACAAAACAATTGATGAAGTAAAACATAATTCTGTTCTTTATAAACAACTGTCTATAATTGATAGAAAAATGTTTCATGTGGGGCAAGTGTATATTCATAGCAAAGTCACTACTAAAGTAGAGGACTGTTATTTCGTATGTGGCAGAAAGGCATACAAGTGGTTACCTGAGAATTGGTCCGGCAGTTGTTTTTTGGGCTACCTGGTTTTGGCCATACGACACACTGCAGTTTTACCTCAAGGAAAAATTCAGAATGTCTGAGAGGTTGTCAAGAAACCCGTTAAGAAACCTGAAAATCCAGTGGGACAAATCGATGCGCGCTGGAAAAAACATCATTCTATAGGCGATAAACTGACACACGTGGACTTGAGTGACAGTGTTATATCGTAGGCAGGCATATCACCAGCATATGGAGCAGTGAAATCGATCTGGGAGCTGAGAAAACTGTCTAAACTTCTCGAAGTAATGAACAATGCAACTTTTTCCGCTCTTGAATTGGTGACTGATGAAATGAATGCCATGAGAACTGTAGTGCTTCAAAACTGCATGGCTCTCGATTTTACCCTAGTGGCAAGAGGTGGTACTTGTGCTTTAATCCAGGAGGAGTGCTGTTCGTATATTCCTGACCATAAACACGAGATAGACAATCACCTTGAGGTAATTCAGCAAGTGTCGGACATGACCAAACCAGGACCAAACCCACTGATGGACCTTTTCCAGAAATGGTTTGGGGGTGGGGTACCATCCTAATGAACATCCTGATTGCCATTTGTGTAGGAATGCTCCTATTGGGAGTATGTGTTTGCTGTGGCATCCCCTGCATGAAAAGACTGATTAAACACCTTATAGACATGTCAGTTTCTGATACCTTATATCAAAGTGCTGAGTTTGAAGAACTATTGAAAAACTGAAATGCTTTCATAAGTTTAAACTGAATGACTCTTTTAACTGTAAATCCTGAGTAGGAAGAGGTTAGGAGAAGAAAAAAAAACTGTTTATGCTTATTTTGAAAGTAGAATAAAAGTATTAAAAGGGGGGGGTGTCAGAAACATATGTATTAGTGTATGTATTAGTAATATGCTTAGTGCATTTAAGGCTTGAAAAGGGTTAACACATTTATTCTATTTCACACTGCATAAATCTGTACGAATTGCAGAAGCTTTCTAACCTTGTATTGTCTTGAAATATGCTCAGCTATTGCTTATGCTTTGGAAATTTACAGGAAAGCAGATAAGTTCTGCTTGTGTCAGGAAAATAATGAATGGAACAATATTAATGTTATGAGACTTAGACAAGGAGTTCCGCTTGTGCTGTGAGAAAACACACAGCTGCAGAAGCTATAGATAATCAAAACAAAGACTGCTTGAAAATACGAACTGCAATCAGTACTTGCTTGTGTCTAAGTTAGGAAAGTGCCTTGAAATGTAACACATGTATTAGAACTACACAATAGAAGTTTGTAATGGGCTAGGGCCCACCAAGGCCAGGTTGTTTTTCTCAAAATGTTTTTCATAAATCCAGTAATGTCAGCAGACAATATGAGTAACATCTGCTGTAGAACAATACTGAAAGTTGTGTTTGATTATGTCAGCCATAGAAGGCAATGCCTTGTAGAACAGTATAAGAATAGCATACTTCCTGTTAGTAGTTAGGCAAAATCCTGTATTTGCATGTTTTTGCCTCCTTGCAGCAAGTTATTAAATGAATCTTAACTGAACCTTACGTGTATTGGTCTTTGAAGTTTTTTCCTTTGACAATGTCTATCAAACCTTCAATGAATAAATCATTCAAGAAACAATGAACCTTTTTGTAAGCCCCATTCATCTCATTGACACTGGATTCAGCATATATACCACTTTCCAAAACCAATTGCATCCTTGACTTGTAGTCATTTGATTCCATAACTACTAGTCCACGGACAGGCAGACTTCTGGTTAAATTCAAAACTTCCCTTTCACTAGCATCCATGCTAAGTGTACCGACGTTACTTCTGTTGTTTCTTTGTAGATGTCTGATATCAAACTCACATAAATGTTCAAATACACCCAACAACAGATGCATCGGTGGATTGAATGTACTAGACACTCTCAGCCTGTTGTTAAAATGACTGTTCTCACCAAACAACAGAATGTGAGACACTTAAGCTTATTTTTTTGAAGAGAGGTTACTCAGGCACATTAGTTCTTGAACTAGTAGATGAAGTTGTATATAAAAGGAGAGAAGGGTTTTATAAACCACTTCTTAGACCTACTAGTAGGTCAGTGACCTTAGAGGAGGATGTGAGGTTGGAAGTAACCACCAATATAAACTATGATGGTATACAAAATGAAGGTGTAGCCACTAGGAAGATGCCGAGCATTTTTGTTACCTCATTTTGATTAGAAGTTAAAGCAATTGAAGTCATATTGAAAAGAAACTGGAACATCTTTATGATGGAACCAGATGTGTTGGAAAAGTTAGGTAACTCACCATCCTTTACTTACAGAAAGAACAGGAATTTGAAACAGATCTTAGAAATGGAACCACACACCTGTAGTACATCTGGTGGTACTTTTAAATGTGAAAGCTGCAATTATTGTATATATATTGCAACAGGGACAGAATTTGAAGTAGGCTCTTTTAAGGTAAAGACTAAGGGTAGATTTATTTATAACTCAAAATCCATTGTATATTTGGCTAGTTGTGTAGCCTGCCCAGCATATTATGTTGGGAAGACAGACAGAAAATTCAAAGAGAGGATTTATGAGCACATTTATCATATTAGGAAAAAGTCACCCTTTAATGCTTTGGCTAGGCACTGTTCTGAATATCCAACACACCACTTTCTATTCAGAGTAATTTGCCAGGTTGCAGTGAACATAAAAGGGGGGGTCCTTACCATTTAATTTTGGAAAGACAGGAGTTGATGTGGCAATTGCGACTTACCTCCTATAACCCTCCAAGTTTAAATTAAGTCACTTCCATTGCCTTTATTTTAAAATTAAAGAACTTGATGCGCTAAATAAGTCTTTAATTAAGCTATGTGGCTTGTTCAATTGCTCTACTTGTTGCACAGTTAAAGTATGTTGACTATTTGTTTTATAATTGTTTAAATCTGAAACTATAGTTTTTAGTTTAAGTCTTGGCTTGCTGTATTGCTTTGTTGCACACTGAAAGTATGTAGATCACATGCTTACCCGATTATAACTGTTTAATGTTGAAACTGCAGTTCTTAAATTAATGTCTTCAACAATTATCCAAGTACTGTGTGTTGTTGAACATCTTTCTAGGAGTACCTAAGCTATTCACAACAAGGTATATATAATTTATTCATGTACATTCATTTTAGTTTAAGTTTAGAATTTGTTATATGTGATGAGTCATTTATTGACTATTAGATGACAACTAGACAGTATGTTTCTATACACTATACATGCACTACAATTGTTAATGTATTTAGTTATTTATGCTTTCCATAACCTTTTTACTGTTTTTTCATTTTGCTACTTGATTTGTTGCTGACTTCATGTTCAAGACTTAATTACTAGCTCAGCATTATTGGGAAATGATTTTTTGAAACCACCATGTGGTTTGTATTTAAGTAAGTATTTGTGTTTATTTACTAAGGACTGAAGAAGTCTGTTAAATTGAGATGAAAAGCGCTTAACCGTTATTTGTGTATACTACCATTAGCTGCTTTTACTTCTTGTATTTGCAACACAATAAACTTTTGTTTTTATACTTTTCCTACGTGTTGGAGACTCAGTGTTTATGGTCAACGTTTGTGATTTAAGTTTTAGTTTGGATTCGTTGTTGGACTACCGAATAAGTTTGGTTTTGTTAGGGTTTAAAATGAGTTGGGGGTCTGATAGGTATTTTTCAATGTTATGAAGGACAGTTTGAGTCTTTTCTTGGAGTTCATTTAAGGTGGGGGCGGAACAGATAAGGGAAGCATCATCTGCATATTGAATGATGGTGGCAGGTTTGACTGTGGAATAAAGATCATTAGTAAAAATAATAAAGAGAAGTGGGCCAGGAAAGAGCCTTGTGGGATGTCAACAATGATGAGTAGAAGGAGTGAAAGTTTATTATCCCATAAGATGGTTGTTTATGGTTGGAGATAACTGTAAAACCAGCATAAGGTTTCAGAGCTGAAATTGAGAAAGGCAAGTTTGTTGAGGAGTATTTGATGAGATACAGTGTCAAAGGCTTTTGACATATTAAGGAAGGTGGCAGAGACAAGGTGTTTTTTGTTTTTGAGGTGGTTTACAGTATTGATGAAACTTACAAGAGCGGTGTTAGTACTATGTTTGAGGCAAAAGCCATGCTGAGTATTAGATATTAGGTTATTCTTTAGGAGGTAGTCTAATATCTGTTTATGTAGACATTTTTTTAAGATTTTGGCAAGTGGCGAAAGTATAGCTACAGGTCTATAATTAGAAAGGTCAGTAGAGAGATTTCTTTTGTGAAGGGGCGTGACATGGGATATTTTCTATAGAAGAGGAACATACTGTTCAGAGATAGAGTGGTTAATTAGAATAGATACAGTGTAGCAGCAAATTTCAGAAATTCACCTGGTAACTGATCTGCAGCAAGAGTACAACATTTTATTTTAGTAAGGAGATTTTATATATAATTAGTTTGGATTGGTCTAAGAGATAAAGTAGGAGTATTGGGGTCAGAGGGGAAAGGTGGTATGGAAAGTGTGGAATTGGCAGTATTGTTAAGTAATGATGGCTCTGCTGGTCAGAGGCACAGGGAACTAATCTAAGGGGGTGGCGAAAGCCAACACACTCTGGCTAGGCTTATAAATGCCCTTGGGCAGATAGCCTAGTACTTACCTATCAACCTAATACAGGTGATAACATGGATATTGAATTGAGTAGCTATACATTCTGCAGGGCAATTAGTTGTTGGGGCTTTAGTGGTCAGTTTTCTGGGGTTAAGGAGGAGGTTGATAGATTGCCAGAATCTTTGGAGATTGTTTTGGTATTTTAGTTGGCATGTTTGGAAGTAAGTTTTTTTTCTTGTTTAATTTACTTTTTGGCCTGATTTCTGAGATGTTGATAGGAGGCATCATTGATATTGTTTTCATTTTTGTGATAAACAGGTTTTGTCCCTTTGTTTAAGTAGAAAAATAGTTTCTTTAGATAAGAAGGGAAGTTGTTTGGACTTAGTACAAATTTTCCAAATTGGAGCAAGGTTGCTAAGTATTTGCAGGAAAGTATTATTGAAGTACTGTACTGCAAGATCCAATTGTAGGGTTTTTAGAGGTGACCAGTCATATTCACATAAAAGGGTGTTGAATAAAGAGGGGGGATAATTTTTTATTGTGTACATATTGATATGTAACATTATTGATTATTGATACCCTGTGTATGTTTTCTGATAAGGTAGGTTGGGTAGTGGTCACTTCTCAGGGAGGCAACCTGTGTCATAACTATGTTTGGATTTGATTGTTAAGATCCAGTCAAGTAAAGAACGCTTGTAGGTAACCTTGTCAATGCGTGTAGGTTGAGAAATATTTTGGGTGAAGGCATATAGGTTGCTTGGAATCTTTCTAAATGTAAGGTGTATTACAAGACCAAAACTCCTTGGTATTTCTTATTGCAGTGAAAAAGGACTGTGCTTGGTCAATGAAGTAGATGGATGAAGCCCTAACTATGACCCAGATGACCCATGCCTGATTAGCAGCATGGGTGTTAGAGGAACTGGACAGTGAGGTATGGAAGAAAGTGACAAACACTGACTTGCCCATCCTCTGGCTGGAAGGTGGTAATGACTCCCTGCACTGGTGATACCTACAGGAGTATAGAGGGACTACCTAGCAGGACCACACTGCAGAACAATGTGAAGGTTAGTCAAGGGCTGGCATGTGTGGCAGAATGCATATGCTCTCAAGCAGTAACCATTGTGAAAACCCACAAGCTTGCTGAGGGGAGGGGTACAGAAAAATGCTATTCTACCTCATGGGTAATGGCAGCACTTCCAGTATACTCACCTCCAGAAAAACAATGGGTCATAGGGCTCTTCTCAAGAGGAACTAACTGGATGGGTTGATGGTCAGAGAAGGAATGCATAAAAAAGAGGTGAAGAGAACTTTCTTAATATTTTCAGTTTTTTTGCTTTTCAGTCCTAAATGGCTTTTATTTGCCTAAATAGTTTAACAATATAATTGCCTTTATTCTGTCATTAAACTCCATGTATTGTTAGTATAGATACACTTTCTTGTTTACTATCTTCTTTAACATCCTATGCAATGCAAAGCTAGATTATAATCCATAACCCACCTACTTCGCCTTTTTGGA
Source organism: Protopterus annectens (assembly GCF_019279795.1). Taxonomy (NCBI): domain Eukaryota; kingdom Metazoa; phylum Chordata; order Ceratodontiformes; family Protopteridae; genus Protopterus; species Protopterus annectens. Next base: position 1,769,254,644 of record NC_056737.1, read on the forward strand.
AGGTATACTTTTACTTACAACATTTATTTATATAGCTGCTTTATATGTGATGTGTTTGTATGTGTGTGTGTGTGTGTGTGTGTGTGTGTGTGTGTGTGTGTGTGTGTGTGTGTGTGTGTGTGTGTGTGTTTGTATCTGAACATATATTAATTTGTTTTTGCTTGTTTGTGTTGACTAGGCTAGTTCTACTTGGCTGATGTCTGTTTTTTGGGGCACCTGAGGTGGTATTTATACTAACTTGACTAATTTGACTAGGACATCTGGGAAATGTCCCTGCTGTTTTCATTAAGAGTCATGAGATCTTTAGCATTCACATGAGGTATAACAGGCCAGCCAGCTTAGACCCCAGTTTAATGTTTTAATTAAAGGATGGCATCTCAGAAGTACATCACCTCCATGCAGTATTATATTGTCAGTACTGAACTAAGTGCCTGTTGCTGGGATAGAACCTTGAGTCTTCTGACATTCCCAGGATAGAAACATTACTTTGTAGCCCACTGAGCCATTGACATCTGTGCTCAGGGTAATGATTAGAACTCTTCTGTGTAACAGTAGTGCTAGCAGCTTTATATGAGAAATATGCCACTGCACAGATCCAATTACATGTGTGCTTGTTTCAGAAAGTTGTAGAATATAATGGAATCTTTTAGTTGTTCCCTAAACTGGTACCCCTTAACTCTTAGCTGATGAGCATAAAAATAACAAAAAAGTCTATCCTTTCCACTGATCTGCAGAATGGTGGCACATGTTTACCCTGATATGCACTGCTTATTAGAGGAGCAAAAATAATAAAAAATAAATAAATAAATAAAAATAAAAAAATGAATTAATCCTTTCCCCGATTTGGCATCTGCCAAGGTTTACAAGATTCATGAAGTCCATTCTTCCCCCACCCTTCAATCTAGTAATTTAGTTGGTTGACAGGGAAAAAAAGAAAAATCTGTTTCTTAGAAAAAAATGTAACAAACTGCTTGCTACATCTTATTCCTCTTCAGCCCTGACTGCAAATGCATAAGTGACATTCATTTCCAAAGGTTGATACTGCACTACTGACGGATCGGCATCTCCCGATCATGTTCCCTGTCATCTTGTGCCTGGAACAGCTGCCCCTTTCACCCCACTCTAGTTACATATCTGCATGTGTACTGTTATAATAGTGATGTAACTGTTTCTGCAGACAGCGCAGTTATTTAGTAAGGTTGTTTCTGAACTGTGTTAATGCTGGTATTCATGTTTTACAAATGGTCTTAAAAAGATGAGTTTTGTCTTTTTGGTTTGTTATATTTTTTATATTTATTCTATGTATTTAGAACTATGTCTCCTTAAAAGGTTTAATTAATTATGTGCAGTAATTAAGCTGTGTCATGTGATTTAATTTGACTGTGTATAAAGGGAGAGGCTGATTTCACTGTATTTTGTTACACACTTAAGAAGGGCATTAGCCTGAAAGCTTTGTGAAGAATTAAAACATTGTTTTATTACAATCCTTGTGAGCCAAGCATTTCCTTCTACTGAGATTTTTCTTCTGCTTTTGAGTTTTACTTGTTCGCAGTGAAGGTTAAACATTGCGCTGTGCACCACATTTACTTAACTACTGAGCACTGGTTTCCTATTGAGTACCATTTCTCCAAATTATGCAAAGTATATTCAATTTATGTGCCAATCTGTGAGTTTCGTTACTGTGATAAAATTATCTGGGTTGTTTTTACCTTGTGATCTGAAAACTGGCTTATAGCTAATTGCTGGTTCTTTAGTATGTGTTTTTCTTGTGTCCAATATGGGGAAAATGACAGATATACACAGGATTTGACCTGCAAAAAAAGAGGAAAAACAGAACAAATGAAAATGATGTTTCTTCAGTTACATTATGCATCTGCTGCAGGCATTGCACAGAAAATGGCATTTCTTTGAAATTGGTTTACAAGCACAAGAGATATTGTCTTGCAGACAGTGCAACAACTTTAGATTAAACTTGTTATTGTCGATTGTTGGTAATATCGATTACTGCTTGGTAATAGTGTCAGTTTTGTTTGACTTATTCTGGCAGTGACTGTGCGGCATTGCTTTGAATAGAGCAATGTAATGTTGGATGATTGTATGTAGAAGCTAGCTACATATATTCTTAGCATTTATTATCAGAGATCAGACAAGATCAGGCAGTTACTTGTTAACATAACATCATGTATGGATGATTGCTTTGTTTAGAATAACAACACACAAGCAGGATTTTAGGCTTCCAACCCAGGGCTGCAAAATAACATTTGTTGATAGCTCAGCTTCATTTATACTGCTGATAGGAATATCAGCATATGCAAAGTAAGCAAAAGGCTATGTAAGCAACAATGCCTGTGTGTTAATATGTAATTAACACCCACCCAGGGGTGTTATGAGGCCCGATGTCATAGGCAAGAGGGTCTCTACACCCTAGGAAGGGCATTAATTACACATAAACATGCACCCTGGAAGGCATTATTTCACTTAGAGAATGGGCTCTCTGTAAAATTGTTGTGTTTAACTTATTTATTTTTTTAAGTACTATATTATTTCTTATATATATATATATATATATATAGATGTGAAATAGTTCCTCCTCCTAATGTTTCAAACTTTCTGTAGTATATTTATTATGCTGTGCAGTCTGTTCGACTCAGCACTGCCTCGACCACAACAAATATCTAAAAACAGCTAGAATATCCACAGGAACTCACAGTTATAGTAAAATGTCAACACAATACACAAATCCAAGGTTAAGCGCTTTCACCTAACAAACTGTCAGGCTTCTTCAGAACAAATTCACCTTATTCACAGTCCTCTATATAAATGAATATCAAATTCAAAAGGACCAATAACAATTGTTCCAATTAACCCTGAGCACAAATTTAAAAAGACATACAGCTCTTTCGTATTTCAAGTAAAACACATTGCTAAAATGCATATAAACACATAAAAATGTGTATTAAATATGCATGTGCATAACCTAGATTATCATATTGAAACACATCTGCTGTAATATTCAATATTTTCTTATGCATAATATAAAAAATTCCTATATGTTCAAAATAGTAATATTATAATTTCACTGATCTCAACTTTAGAACACTACTAATGCTTATAAAATCATTCAACCAGGGGGGTTTCCCAGCTTCCAGTTTAATCTGCCAATATAACTCCCTATATTCAAGTTTGGTCTCCCAGTTGCCCCACCTGGCATCAGATAAAACTTGCTCTATAACCATAAATTTGTACCTGTAATTAGGGCATGTTTGTGAATGTTTATAAAGTGCACTAGTTTCTCTCTCCTTACAAATGTCATACATATGCTCGTAGATTCTCCTTCTAAGATTTCCCTCAGTCTTTCCAACGTAAAAACTGTAACATGATTCACACACTACTAAATAAACTACCCCTATACTGTTGCATGTATAATATCCATTGCTTTTTACCCTATAATTCCCTGCTGTTAGCTTCACCTCTTCCTTAATTAATTAATTATTAGAAAATGCTGGGGTGTTTTGAAAATGCAGGAAGAAATCAAAAGTTTGATATATGAGGCACCACAATTTATTAGGAGAGATTTAAATTTAAAGGAAAGATTTGAAAGGGATGGAATTAACAACAATAATAAAAGAAATAATAAAAAAGGCACTTACAAGTGTGAGTTGTGCAATCAGTGTAAGCACATTATAGAGAAGGAAGAGGTGAAGTTAACAGCAAGGAATTATAGGGTAAGACCAAAATCATGGTTTTCAGCACCATCTTATCTCTCAAGAAATATTCCACAGATAACCATAAGTTGTTGTTGTTTGTCTTTCAGCTTTTCCCAGTTAGGGGTCGCCACAGCCAGAACTCCAGTCTGCTAATAATTGGCAGTAGATTTTCACGAACGCTGAGGTGCCAGCTCGACGTCCAACCTTCAACGAAGGCACACCCATTTACGCATGTCTTTTGAATGCCCCCCAACTCTGGGGAGAACATGCAGACTCTACACAGAAGGCACTCCTCACACTTCAGCCGAGAATCGAACAGGAGAACCTCTTGCTGTGAGGTAACAATGCTACCACTGCACCACCGCGGAAGTACAGATAACCATAAGTGAAAATAGAAAAATAACCAAGCAGTTTACCCAGACAAAACTACTATGAGAACATAGATCACCAGCTTAAATCTGAACATCTTAACACTGCTATAGCTTAAACTAATCAAAAACCTGATATGTTGTATAAATTAACCCTTCCTAATGCAACAAGCCCAAGAACAATACTGCATGCCTCCCTTAAATTAATTAACTTGCAAACGTCACCTGTGCATAAATTAGAAATATGCTACATCAAAATAGTTACATTTCCCACTAACCAGCCAGAGAAAATCACTGTTCATCTCTACAGCAACTCTAGTGGCTTTAACTCTACAATGTATTTAACTGTGAGCAACTGAAACTTGCCCGTAAAATCACACACTAACCTAGCAAATGTCCTGCCCCCAAGCTCCAGCATCACTAAATACAGCTCCAAAAGACATCTTAGATCTCAAAAACAATATCTATTCTTCCTGGTCAAATCCAATAATCATTTTTGTGACTCATTATACACAGTACATGCAGCAAAAATATGGAACCCCATTTCTGTGACAGTCCAGAAAGAAACATAAATTGTTTTGTGAAAAAAATGAAAAAAAAAAATAGACACCTACCTGCTCTTGTTCTTGAAAAAAAAAAAAACTTGACCTAAAGTAACTCCTGACAAATCTAAACAAATTCATGCAAGTCAAGCTCACCATTACATGCTAACCACTATTCCATCTCACCCACCTCTAGTCCACTGCTAGTGCACTGCTTACTTTACTCCCTACTCCCCTAGCATGTTTTACACACACAAACATTACTTTGCATGCAGCATTATATGACTTTCATGTGTTCTCATCTGTTAATTCTATTGTTAAGTGTATGTAGATTCTAGTACAGTACACATTTCTAAGGTATTTTCATCATTGTCAATAATGTGCTTTTCTGTATTGTATATTCTGTTATGTTTCTGCAACTTTTCTTGCTGGGACTCTGCTGAAAAGAATAATTTTGCTTAGTCAGATCATCCTGATTAACAAAGGGAAACCAAATACATAAATACTTTAAATAAATCTGACATGCTCATGTTGTAAGAGCTTCTTTACTGTTTTACCAGACCTTTCTCTTGTTACAATACAGTAATGCAACCATACATACAAAACAAGACACACTACTTGCAGCACGTGTGAGGTTATTTTCTCCAGAGTGAAACTGCTTGAAGAAAACTTTCAAATTAGTTTAGGAATACTGTTGATAATAAGATGTTCATAAAAACTGTAGGCTGCTATGTCTTTTAGCTGACAAATAGCTTGCACGTTCTTCTACATTGCATAGCTCATCAGCACATGACACTTTACTGACCTAACAACATCAGGCTTTAGTTATAATTTTTAAGTGAGTCTCTCACATTGCTATAGCCATATTTATAGCTATATGTACATCTGATGTAGATATAGATATAGATATAGATATAGATATAGATATAGATATAGATATAGATATAGATATAGATATAGATATAGATACGTGATTGTGTGTGTATTAGTAAAGGGTTGGAGTAAGCCAGTTTATTATAAGGCAGTTTATTATAAAGAAAAAAGATCCTCAAATCTTAGAAAGTGTATACACATTTGGAATATGGAACAGACTGTATCATATTGTGTAGCAGGGATGCTAACTGAACTGTTCTCAGGTGACAAAAGGATACGACTAGAGCTGTTTTATTGAGTAAGTACAGAACCCATTAAAAATGAAATATCATGTCAATGTATTTTACCAGAAAAAGCTGCACTCATTATTTGTACATGCATAAAACCAAAAGGAAGGAAATATTGCATTAATAGCAGGATGTAATGGAAGCATTTTGTAACAGGTAGCGTAAATGCAAAGGTTCACAGAAAATGACACACTGCATTTGTCTCATTATGAATAGATACACTTGCATGCAAACACATATATATTTTGATAATTTAGTTTTCTTTCTATCCTTCTATTCTGTGGAAGACACCATTTTTGTTTTTAGTAATCCCACCCTTGCATACCTACAAATATCTCTTGTTAGCTTCCTTATTTTCCTGTTTGAAGGCTAGAAAGCAGAAATGCACAACTGTGAAATACAGTGCACTAATCTTGTTTGCCAGACATTACTGGCTAAGTATAGACAAAGAGTACTTTACATGTCCAGTTCAACCATCAAGTAATCTTTATTAACTTAACTGTTCTTCCTCTCTCTTTCCCAGTGAACAAGCTCATAGTAAGTCTGACTATTGCTGATGTAAAAGTTTTCATATCCCACTACCTAAAGGACATGCACAGCTGAATTTCACCTGCAGTTGCAGAACTTCACTAGGAACAATACATTGAGTTAAATCTATGTACGGCAATTTTCAAGACTCAGACTAATAACTTAATTTATTAAGTCATGCATTAGTGTGTTCTGTTTTGTAGTGTTGAATCTGCTAATAGGATATCCCCACCCACTTTCTCACTCACACTCACAGGCCTTTTACTGCTGAGAATGAAGCTAAATTAACACTTCAGCATATTTTACTCTTATCAGTGTAATACATCCCTGGTTAGACACTGGATAGCCCATAACCATAAAATGAAATGTTGCGACTCAAGTCAAGTATTTGGAGTTCAGATACCTTGCTTTGTATCCATGAACATTCTACCTCACTGATTGTTTTAGTGTTAAACCCTCTGTTGGGGGGGTTCTTCCCACTCCGTTCACTTTGCTCATGCCCCCATATCCCTCCCACCCCCAGCACCTCTACTGATATCCAAAGCAAACCACTGCTTCTCAATCCTGTTATCCAGTTATATACAACTCTACCTTATCCACACCCACATTTCATTCACACCTTACCTACTTTTATTTAACCAAACCTATCTGCTTTCCCTTATATCTATCACCTTGGATTGTCATCCCTCCACTACAATTCTTTGCATCTTACTCTACTTCACCATCACAATACTATCACCACCTCAAACTATCTTACATTAGCTCCAGGCTCACCAATTTCTCTTCTATACACACATCAAACTAATATTGCACCATAATTTTACTACTGACCAATCACATCTCACCCACCCCTCCTTATCACAAACCACAAGACAAAACACCTAACCAAATTGTCAAAGTCCACCTGATGTCAAAACATTTCCAACCTTACCTTTAGCTGATCATGTATCACTAGATAACATACAACTCCATTTACACCTATTACATTTTAACTCATAAATACCACTTTTACTATTTTTAAATCCACCATAACAGTTGACACGCTCCTTCTAACCTGCCTAACCTCATTACTCTTAATTCTCTACCTTGCTACAACTATATCCTCACATGTCCCCCCACACCAGTACACATCAACAACCTCCTCCAACCATCTCCACAATAAACAACTCAGCTTCTCACATATCTCCTCCCAGCTTTTCCCCTATCCCCTCCCATATTATTCAAGCCACAAATTGGCCGCTTCACTTCCTATAAAACCACACTTGACACTAGCACCATCTCCTATGAATATAAAACACTTCCAAAGTCATTCATTCCTCATTACCTAGCTACTCAAATGTGAAGACATGCATCCTAACCCAGGTCCACCCTCTAATCCTAACCACAAAAGTAACCCCAAAGATTTAAACATACCTATACTAAACCTTGTAATAAAATAGCCCCCCTACATGCCTGGATTGATCAAAATAAACCTGACTTGGTTCATAGTTCATAGGTTAGTACTAGGCTAACTGCCCTTATGGGCCATTTTAAGCCTAGAAGATACTGCTGGATAGTGGGTTAAACTGCAGGATTCCTATATATGTTTGGAAGAATCTGCACATGAGTTTGGTTGTGCACAATAAACTGTACTAGTTTAATAAAGACTGGTGGCCTGACAGACTTGTTTTGGGAACCAGTTAATATGCGAAAATCCAGAGACCTATTGTCGCCAACATTCATTTTATTTTGCTTAAAAGGGGAGATACAGTCTTGTGATTCTCTGTTGGCGTTTTGAGTCCACTTGTGTGTGAATCCATGTCTGAAAATTACCACAGTGGAGCAGTTACTACAGGCAACAGCAGCTGCAGCTAAAGGGATGGTTGTCATAGCCAAGTTAATGGCCATCCCAAGGCTAGTACCACCATTAAAACAACAGACCTGGGAGGAGGACCTTGAGCCATATCTTGTCATCCCAGTTGGGTGGAAAACTACTGGGAGCCTACACAGACATGGAAGGGACTGATTACAAGGACTATGACAAATTAAATACCACTGCTGGTATTACCTCAGAGAAACAATCAAAATGTTTCACAGCTGGACATCTTCTCAAAAGAAAATGGTAATCACAATGATCTAATTTAACGCATATGCACTTTCAAAGAGAATTTGCCATCAATTTCCTATTGCAATATTACCAGCTTACTAATTTTTTTTAATGTAACTTAGGCAATTTATTCTTCAAGGGCAACAGGCACTGAATCTGTAGATGAAACACTGAAATATAAAGTTGTTTGCTAGTAGCAACCTCTTCATTAGTTACAGATCTCTTTAATGTGTAGTCATTCAGATGACTTTTACTTCTGCAGAGATTGGGCATATTGACTGACATTGTGGAGTATAATATATATTTGAGTGGCCTTTTATGGTCGAAATGTCCTGAAATGGGCAGTTTTATCATTATTGGTTCATACATTTGGTTTCACTGCTTACTGGAATAATGTTCAAAACTGCAAATTTAAAACAAACTGTAACAAGTTTTGCTGTATTATACAAAGAATATAAATTAACACAATCAGGAAGGTGAATCAAAGAACACATGCATGCAAGCATGGTCCTTAAAATGTGTGCAAGGGGCCTTGAAAACAATCCAAAGGTAAACCTAATCCTCCACTGGCCAGATGCATTTTCTTTGAATGTGGGTTTCAATGCCATTTTGATGAATATGAGTTTCAAGGGTTGACATATTTATTGCTAATGCTAAGTCTGTTTTTGTTGTGAGACTGTATTGTTTTGTTTATCAAATGCCTATCAGTATCTGTGCTATCAAATTTGAAATAAAAGTTTTAAATTAAATAGAAATGTATGTAATCACTGTAAAAGTAAAGAAGAAAATAGTTAAAAGTTGTAAATTAAATAGAAATGTATGTAATCACTGTAGAAGTAAAGAAGAAAATTGTATGCTCACTGACAGGTTTGAAGCATAGCCAAGTAATGGGACACAAGAATGGCTGCCATGGAGGACTCATCACTTGCTTCATCACCATAGTCTGCTATGACATGTGCAGGACTCATATTACTGCATCCACCTGTTGGTCAGTCTCCTGATCTTCTCTACCTTATTTAGCTACTACCACAATACATGCACACAGTTGGCCACTCCATTCAGGGGAAGAACTTTAACCTCTGATTCAGAAGTGCCAATTTTCATCTGAAGATCTTCATAGCAATGAATATGTCCACTGCACATCAGAGATCACAATTGCTGGAGGCCAAGAGATAGAACTCATCAAATGAGCAACAAAGATGTAGTCCTGATATTCCCAAAGTGGATACTATCCAAACCTTGCATATGTCTGATATTCTCTCTGTGAAAATCATGAACAGGATGGGGCAAAAAATTGCACCCTTGATGCAGCTCTATACCCACATTAAACATGTAGAGTAACACCAAGAATGCTGACACAACTCTAACTCCAAAAATGCAACAACTAATTGGTGCACTTTAATGGCACCTCCCACCCAAACATTCCAATAAGTGTCATTATATGCTTTTTTTCAGGTTCACAAAACTCATACAAACTATACTAGCAAACTACCATGATCACTTTAACATACTTGCAAATCAAACAGCTGATCGGACTGTTCCACAGCTAGGGTGGAATCATAACTGTCCCCATCTCTGAAAAGGTTTCCCACCTCCCCAGATTGCCAATTGAAAGTTATTCTCATCATTTTCCATAAAACTCTGAAACAATATTTAATTATAATGCACCAACAATATCTAATACCTTTGACATATCTGACTATTACTTCAGAAGAGCTTAACTGCTGCAGTGTCATCTTCTCTCCAAATGGACCTAATCCCATCAGCTGCCATTGACACTGCATCCTGAAAGGAGAAATTGTTCACCAGGTTTAAGTGTTTTCTAAATGTTACTTCTACATCCTGCTCCTGATGTTATCCCAAATCAAGTTCAGCATTTCTATAACCTTGTAAACAACCTGAGCACTGTCCTGGCGGTCTAACCATGAGTCAGTTCATGATGTTACAAAAAAGCTGTTTCCCTGAATCTCTCTAAATATCATTTTCCATAGCCTCATGAAACAGTTCCCACACCTGGACCTTCATTGACTCCTGCAGCTGCTGTCTTCCTGGCCTGTTAGTATCTATTGTTCAGATCTGAAGACTTCCCTCTCCCCTGCTAGTATGGTTTAAAATAGTAAATTATTTTGAAAAATTCAAATAAATGAAACAGATTAATCAAATGAAAAATCAAATGTTAATTTTTGGGATAGTTAAAATTAGTTATAACAATATGATTTCAATACTGTAGAGCATCCACTTATAGCAATGCTAAATGATCGAGAGTGTTGTTCTTACATGGGAAAATATTGTTTTACCAGACAAAAAACTATACAGAGCCACCAGAAATACAAGTGTATACTGCCAAAGTAAATTATTGTGACTTTACAAATGAAGTAGGACAGGTAACACAGTGCCTCTACAGGTAGAGTTATCACCTCACAGCAAGAAGTTCTCCCATTTAATTTTGGCTGGAGTGCCTTCTGAGCAGAGTCTGCATGCCCTCCCTGGGTTTGTTTTCAGTTTTCTCTGGGAACTCCAATTTCTTCCTACATTCCAAAGATATGCATTAGATGGACTGGGCACTCCAAATTAGCTATAGGTGTGAAAGTGCGTGTGTGCGTGTGTGTGTGTGTGTGTGTGTGTGTGTGTGTGTGTGTGTGTGTAGAATGGAAGAATGACTGTGGCAGGGCTAGCCACCTGGTGTGCGCATATTGACTCTACGTGATGGTCACCGTTGATCTGACACTCCGACCCCATGTACAAATGTAAAAAAGAAGGTTGATGCCAATGTCAATTTATAAATGAGGTATGAATTTAGAAGGTAATATACATTTCTAAATGGTTTGAAATAATGAAATAATTCCATAAACTAAGGCAGTTTATTATAAAAAAAAAGGATCCTCAAATCTTTGAGAGTGTATACACATTTGGAATATGGAACAGACTGTATCATATTGTGTAGCAGGGATGCTAACTGAACTTTTCTCAGGTGACAAAAGGATACGACTAAAGCTGTTTTATTGAGTAAGTACAGAACCCATTAAAAATGAAATATCATGTCAATGTATTTTACCAGAAAAAGCTGCACTCATTATTTGTACATGCATAAAACCAAAAGGAAGGAAATATTGCATTAATAGCAGGATGTAATGGAAGCATTTTGTAACAGGTAGCGTAAATGCAAAGGTTCACAGAAAATGACACACTGCATTTGTCTCATTATGAACAGATACACTTGCATGCAAACACATATATATTTTGTTAATTTAGTTTTCTTTCTATCCTTCTATTCTGTGGAAGACACCATTTTTGTTTTTAGTAATCCCACTCTTGCATACCTACAAATATCTCTTGTTAGCTTCCTTATTTTCCTGTTTGAAGGCTAGAAAGCAGAAATGCACAACTGTGAAATACAGTGCACTAATCTTGTTTGCCAGACATTACTGGCTAAGTATAGACAAAGAGTACTTTACATGTCCAGTTCAACCATCAAGTAATCTTTATTAACTTATCTGTTCTTCCTCTCTCTTTCCCAGTGAACAAGCTCATAGTAAGTCTGACTATTGCTGATGTAAAAGTTTTCATATCCCACTACCTAAAGGACATGCACAGCTGAATTTCACCTGCAGTTGCAGAACTTCACTAGGAACAATACATTGAGTTAAATCTATGTATGGCAATTTTCAAGACTCAGACTAATAACTTAATTTATTAAGTCTTGCATTAGTGTGTTCTGTTTTGTAGTGTTGAATCTGCTAATAGGATATCCCCACCCACTTTCTCACTCACACTCACAGGCCTTTTACTGCTGAGAATGAAGCTAAATTAACACTTCAGCATATTTTACTCTTATCAGTGTAATACATCCCTGGTTAGACACTGGATAGCCCATAACCATAAAATGAAATGTTGCGACTCAAGTCAAGTATTTGGAGTTCAGATACCTTGCTTTGTATCCATGAACATTCTACCTCACTGATTGTTTTTAGTGTTAAACCCTCTGTTGGGGGGGTTCTTCCCACTCCGTTCACTTTGCTCATGCCCCCATATCCCTCCCACCCCCAGCACCTCTACTGATATCCAAAGCAAACCACTGCTTCTCAATCCTGTTATCCAGTTATATACAACTCTACCTTATCCACACCCACATTTCATTCACACCTTACCTACTTTTATTTAACCAAACCTATCTGCTTTCCCTTATATCTATCACCTTGGATTGTCATCCCTCCACTACAATTCTTTGCATCTTACTCTACTTCACCATCACAATACTATCACCACCTCAAACTATCTTACATTAGCTCCAGGTTCACCAATTTCTCTTCTATACACACATCAAACTAATATTGCACCATAATTTTACTACTGACCAATCACATCTCACCCACCCCTCCTTATCACAAACCACAAGACAAAACACCTAACCAAATTGTCAAAGTCCACCCGATGTCAAAACATTTCCAACCTTACCTTTAGCTGATCATGTATCGCTAGATAACATACAACTCCATTTACACCTATTACATTTTAACTCATAAATACCACTTTTACTATTTTTAAATCCACCATAACAGTTGACACGCTCCTTCTAACCTGCCTAACCTCTTTACTCTTAATTCTGAACCTCGCTACAACTATATCCTCACATACCCCACACACCAATACACATCAACAACCTCCTCCAACCATCTCCCCAATAAACAACACAGCTTCTCTCATATTCCTTCCCAGCTTTTCCCCTATCCCCTCCCATATTATTCAAGCCACAAATTGGCCGCTTCACTTCCTATAAAACCACACTTGACACTAGCACCATCTCCTATGAATATAAAACACTTCCAAAGTCATTCATTCCTCATTACCTAGCTACTCAAATGTGAAGACATGCATCCTAACCCAGGTCCACCCTCTAATCCTAACCACAAAAGTAACCCCAAAGATTTAAACATACCTATACTAAACCTTGTAATAAAATAGCCCCCCTACATGCCTGGATTGATCAAAATAAACCTGACTTGGTTCATAGTTCATAGGTTAGTACTAGGCTAACTGCCCTTATGGGCCATTTTAAGCCTAGCCAATCACCCTGTGTCAGAATCAAACCCTGCACATTGTGTTTCTAATGTGAGCACCTTTAACATTACACCAACCTCACACCACCTGACATACTAGCCCTTACCGAAACATGCCCACACCCCAATGTAAAAGACTCAGAAATAATGCTTCCAAACTTTGCAATAACCAGAAGAGATAGAGGTAAAACAAAGGTGGAGGGATAGCCCTTCTATATTCTTCTACACTGAGCATCATACCCTACACCAGTAATGTACCCATCTTTTCTAATACTGAGTTACTATTCTTTTTTTTGATCCTCAACACATCAAAAAGAATTTGGATAATAGTAATATATATCCCACCAGGCCACAATATACCAGTGTTTGAAAATATTTTATCCTGGGAATACCAAACAATAAACCATGAAACAATAATCATAGGAGATGTAAATATAGATTGGCAAACCATAGCTGACAACTCCCCCAAATCTGTATGTTATTTTCTCAACTTATCAATACTCCAACAAGCTACAGCAACAATCTTACCTGCCAATCCACTCTAGACAGGATCCTAGTATCCCACCCCACCAATTATCCCTCATCAGGTACACTGTCTATTTCCCTAAGCAATCATCTGCCAGCTTATTCCCTTAGAACAAACTCCCAACTACTAAGAGTACATGCTGTAAAATCAGTCAGGAATTCAACTATTTTTTGTCAGCATAAATTCAACAATCTCCTATATGAAATAGACTGGACACCCCTTAAATGGCTACCCCTTAATGATACTGTACTATACTTTAATAACATCTTCCTTCACATACTTAATACTTTAGCTCCTATTTGTATGAAAAGAGTCAAAAAGAACTCAGCACCATGGCTCTCTAAGGAATGCAAACACCTGATGAAGCAAAGGGACCTAGCCTGGATAACCTGGAAACTAAACAAAAATGAACAAAATCATGTTAATTTCAAAACACTACATAACAAAGTGACAAACCTAATCAATAGAGATACAAAGTCATACTATCTCCAGCTTCAACTCCAGCATAAAATCAACCTCCCCAAATTTTGGCACTCCATATTTTCTCTACTTAACTCTGGAACAAACAGAGACTACACTTCATCACCTGATACTCCCCCATCACAAATAGCTGAAAATATTAACTAGCACTTCATAAAATCAGTAGCAGACCTACTAACTAACAACCCTAATGCTGGACTCCCACCCTTCAAACTTTGCAGACACCAACTATCAACTACTTCTAACCCTGTCATTAATAACCCTCTTACTCAACAAAATGTCATACAAACCCATTCTCATTTCAGCCCATACCCACTGACACCATTACGAAACTGCTACAAAAACTAAAACCCTGCCCCATCTCAGCTGATGATCTTTCACCACACTACCTCAAACTGACTGCCATCTCAATTGCCTACCCAATCAGTATTCTTATAAATAGGTCTTTATCCAAATCAGAAGTACCTACCATATGGAAACAGTCTCACATCAGCCCCATCCACAAAGGAAGCAACTCTTTTGAACCATCCAATATCCGTCCTATATACATCTTATCACCCATATCCAAAATTCTCAAGAGGGGTATCCATCAGCAAGTAATGCAATATCTAGTGCAGAACAATCTTTTAACCAAAACCCAACACTGCTTCCAATCCAACCACAGCACATCTACAGCCCTATTATCTTTTACAGACACTGTGAACAAGGCCAGAGATGCAGGATGCTATACAGACTCAGTATTCCTTGATCTCTCCAAGGCCTTTGACACAGTGTCTCACCCCTTACTATTGAACACACTGTCTAACTTAGGCTTCTCACATAACACAGTAAAATGGTTTCACAGCTACCTCAAGGATCATAAACAAGAAGTGAAATGGCCCAATAAACTCTCACCCTTTCTCCACAATCCTACTGGAGTCCCTCAAGACTCCATCCTCAGACCCCTGCTCTTCAAAATTTTCACAAGCAACCTTCATACTGCCTCTCACACTGGAACCCTCATTCAATACTCTGGTGATTCCACCATAATCTGTACTGTTCAGTCATTACCAGAACTACTTTCAAAAGCTCAACAGCCCTTTACTGCAGTCAATTCCTACTTAAGAAATTTCCAACTCTTCCTTATTCCAAAGAAGACTAAACTAGGACTCTTTCATCACAAGAACACCTCTCCTGTCACTGATCATTTCAACATCCTTGCATCTGATAGCACTGTCATAGAAATAGTGTAGGAAATCAAACTTCTAGGTGTTATCATTGACAATAAACTTTCATTTGACCCCCATATACAACAAAATATAAAGAAAACTCATCAAAAACTGGGACTCTTATATAGAAACAAACATTTCTTTACTACAGCAACCAAAACTACCCTTGCAAAAATATTTTTATATCCCTCCCTTCTTTATAGTGTCCCTAGCCTAACTAACTTACAATCTTCTACTGTAAGCAAGATGGAACAGTGCTACAACAAAGTTGCAAAGTTTGCCACACACTCTAAATATCACACACACAACTGTACTATAACTAAATTGGCTTGAACTCCCCAACCAACTTGCCTTTATTCAGCTCTCCACCTTGTACAACCTTATTTTCAAGCCTACTGCCTGCCCTGCACTAGCCAGTCTAGTGAGACCTTACACACCAAATCAGTCCCTACGATCAGAAGACAAAAATCTCTTAGCTATCTCAAAACCTACAAGAAAACCTGGTCCCTCTCTGTATTCATACTCTGTCTCTATACTATGGAATTCACTACCTCTAGCTATCAGGTCTATGCCTGGCCTAACCCATTTCAAAGCCTCTTTCGCTGAACAGTGATTTGGTAATTAGAGTTTTCAGTGATGTGATATAGCATCAATAGTCCCCCTGCTGTAGAAGGAAGTAGAAGTCCACAGAAAATAAAAAGAAGAACTAACAATCCAAAAAAGAGCAGTAAAAATGATAGAATGGACGACTGAGGATAAGAAAGAAATTGGGTATTGTGACTATTATGCAAGAAGACCTTCCAAGTAGCAAATATTCAAAAAGATTAAGAGAAAAACAATGCACTTGATCAAGCTCATTGTTAGGTAGCCGCAGACACAGGGCAGTGCAGTAATCCAGTCTAGAAAAGACTAGAGCATAAACGACAACCAAGAGGTCAGCTTAAGATTTAATCCTGAAATGTTCTGTAAATGGAAACAAGAAGACTTCACAACAGCAGACACCCAGTCCCAAAGTCTAAGCCATGAGTCAGGAATAATGCCAAGATGTCATACTTTATTGACAAATTTAAGCTTTTTGCCCAAGTAAATGATATAATTGGACAATTGTAGGGCAGACAAATCCCTCAAGGTCGCATGTATTGCCAGAGCCTCAGTCTTGAAGGTGTTCTGCTTTAGTGGATTTGCAGTTAGATATGAATATATGGCTTCAAGATCATCCACCACATAACGCATGCACTTAGGTCACTCCACAATAAGTACAAATATGACATTGTCATTGTCCATGTTGGTGTGAATGACCTGAGACGTACCTTCCTGGACTACATGAAAAAAGACATGGAGGAGCTCTCCGATCTTGTATCCCAGGCAGGTATGACCCTAACTCTGAGTAGCATCCTGCCATCACCCAGAATGATACCACAGTACAAGGACAAAATGATTGACTTCAACAATTGGCTAAGCTTCTGGTGTCATTTTAAGGGGATCCAGTATTTGTCTGCCTGGGACGACATGATCAACAGTCCACAATACTTTGCCAGAGATGGCCTGCATCTGTCACCCTTACGATTCCGGATACTGGCTAAGGCTCTTGCTACCCCTATAGTGCCTTTTTTAGGCAAGGTTCAAATGACAAATTCACCACTGTAACAGGTACAAGCAAGCAAAATCTAAGGGTAATGCTACTCAATGCTAGAAGTCTAAACCTCAAAATGCACTCACTTGAGGCACTCCTTAAAATGGAGAACATTGACATCTGTGCAGTGACAGAGACCTGGTTCAAAGCTCCAGAGAGCACCACTGCATTGCCAGGCTTCAATTCATACCACACCTTTCAGCCACCTAACCCAGAAAGAAGCACTAAAGGCGGAGGCGTGTCCATATTCATTAAGGATATCCACACCTCCAGGCTAGTTGCACAGCATAATGCATCCGAGATTATCCAAGTGCAACTCGAGTGCATGGATCATGCTATCCCTAATAGAACCAAGATGTTATCCTCCAAAAAAAGGAAGCCAATCTGATGGTCCTTTGCCATAAACAAACTCTACAACAGAAGAAAGAAACTGTTGCAAAAAAGAGTAAAATCCCATGACTGGAGGAAGTCCCTGGTCAACCTCAGTAAGAAGCTGAGATCCTTCATAAAATCCTCCAAAGCTAGTTACGAAAACAAAATTGCCACTGACTCTAAAGACAACCACAAAGCATTCTATAGCTATGTCAAGAATCTAAATGTGAACACTCAGATCTGCTCTGAGTTACAGCACAATGGCACTAAATATACAGAACCAACTGATATTGCCAGCATCCTAGCAGAGAGGTTCAGTGCTAACTTTACCCCCCTCTCAACCCCTAGAGGGTACATCTCTATACCGGAAGAATGCAAAGTTCCTATAATCATGGCTGCACAGGTAAAAAACACACTCTCCAAAGCCAAGAACACAGCATCCATGGGACCTGACAATATTCCAGGCTGCGTTCTACACGAACTACAGAATGAACAGGCACCCTACCTCAGTACCATGTTCAATCATAGCCTCACCTCAGGTTTTGTACCCACTGAATGGCGCACCATGACGGTTATCCCACTCTACAAAGGGGGGGGCCACGATGGACCCCGGGAACTACCGCCCCATTAGCCTGATGAGCCTGGTCTGCAAGGCCATGGAACGTATCATTGTGGAACTCATAAACGAAGACATTGGTAATCACCAAACTCTGGACCCTACCCAGTTTGGATTTGTAAAAGGCAGATCATGTCTCCTAAACCTGATTGATTTCTTTGAAGCAGTCACCAAAGCCATAGATGTGGGTAAAATGGTTCACACAGCTTATCTATATCTCGCCAAGGCTTTCGACACCATCCCCCACTCTGGAATTATAGATAAGCTCACTAAACTAGGTATAAATTCCTATGTCACAAGATGGGTTGCCAACTGGCTCACGGACAGAACCCACACAGTGAAAGTAGCGGATTCCAAATCTGACATCAGACCAGTGACAAGTGGAGTACCACAGGTTTCAGTCCTGGGTCTTCTCCTGTTCGGTATCTACTTCTCTGAAGTGCAGGCTAACACAGAAGGTCTTTGGCTAACAAAGTTTGCAGATGAATGCAATCTCGGAGCCATAATCGAAACTCCTAACTATGTGGACATCCTACAAAAGGGCCTCACTGAGACAGATGCCTGGTGTCAAAGCCATGGCCTGAAGCTCATTGCCAAAAAGTGTATTGTCATCCCCTTTGGTAAAAACTTTGTACCCATAAACTACCACATAGCTGGTAGTCTACTTAATGCTGAAAATGTGATAAGAGACCTTGGGACACAGGTGGACAGTAGTCTCTCCTTTGATAATCACATCGCCACAGTGGTCAGGAAATCCTTCTACATGCCTCATCTTATCACAAAAGGATTCTCATCCAGGAAAAAAAAGAGGTCATTGTTCCCCTCTACTCATCACTTATTAGACCCATTATAGAGTACAACACCCCTTTTGGTATGTACCTCACAAGATATCTACAACAACTGGAAAGACCAAAGAAATACCTCACAAAGAGGATTACTGGCCTCAAAGAGATGCCCTATGCAGACCGTCTCAAAAAACTACAGCTTTACTCCATCACATATCGCCTACTCAGGGGCGATCTCTGCCTGACATACAAAGCTATGTCAAACCCAGAGCTGTTGGACATGCTCCACTTAAAGAAATCCCAATCCCTCCGAGCTACATGCTCTAGGGACCTAACCCTTGTCACCACAATAAACAGAACATGCTGGAGGGATAGATTCCTGTCCCAGAGACATCCCATACTCTGGAACAGACTACCTATCTATCTATGTTAAACAGAGCTCCTCATTAGCACTCTTCAAGAAAAATCTTGATGATTGGATGGGAAATGGGAAATTCACCCCGGGGATCACTTCTGTGGCTCTGCTTGACAGGGGCACAGGAAAATAATTTTCTTGGGTGGCGAAAGCCAGGGTACATTTTTTGGCTAGGCTTGTATGGGACCTAGGGCCGATAGCCTACTACCTACCTATGAAAGAAAAACATTTGGACTAGAAAAACTGTCAAAAGCTTCAAATGTCAGTTTGTGTTCATTAATACAACAGATCCATGATGAAAAACATTATATAGACCAAGAAACTTTGGGCCATTTTGAAAAAGAAGCGATTGAGGAATTGCAAAAGTCTAAAGAACAAAACCTAGAGATTTTTGAAAGGTATAAAAAGAAACATGGATGGGAAAGAAAGAGATCTGATATGGTGCAATATTTATGCAAAGGGGAAAGTTAAACTAATCAATACAATAAAGTAGCTCCAAAGATATTTGAAGAGAAATATAGGCAGAGGGACCTAGCTATGGAAAATTTCACAATACAAAAATAAGATCATAAAGGGGAAAAAGGACAGAAGATTAGTAAAGTAAAACTTAAATAGAAGCTGAAGTTATGGAATACCTGTGAAGTGATGGATTTAGTGTAGAAAGTCTAACACAGGTAATGTCACAACATGATGGAACAATGAGTCTCCAAAGTAAGGAGAAATGGGTGGAGTGAGAGACATCTGAAGAAGAAATACTGACATGGGAAAGAAAAAGATATTTAATATGATGCACTATTTATGCAAAGGAAAAGCAAAACTAAGTAATGAAAAAGCATCACCAAAGATATTTTAAAAGAAATACAGGCAAAGGCATCCACGTATGGAAAGTTTCACAATACAAAAAAAAATAAGAAAACAAGGAGGGTTCGTAGAAAAGAGGATTTGTAATGAAGAAGTTAAAGAAATAGAAACTAAAGGCATGGATTACCTGCAAAGTGAAGGATTTAGTCTAGAAAATTCAACTCTGGTAATGTCACTGTGTGATGGAACCATGAGTCCCCAAATCAAGGGGAAACAGCCAGAATGGGAAGCATCTGCTCACTTGCCACATGATAATACTCTGCAGCCTTCACTAAGACACCAGTATAAAAGTTCAGCTGGAGTTGTACAACATGGGAAGGAGCAGGAAACAGTGGCAACTCTGACACAATGTCATTGAATGATAGACCAGTGAGTTCCCATATGAAAGAGTAATGGATAACACAGGATGCAGCTGAAGAGAATATGTCACAGGGAGATGTTCTGAGACTTTCTTTAGAATACCCACAGGAAACAGAGAAAAATGATTGTGCCCTCAGTTTATTAGAAATTGAGCTAAGGATAGAGTTGATTTACTTAACAGAGATGGGCAGACATATTAAGATCAATGAAAAAAATAGACTTCTTCTTTTTTCGGCTGCTCCTGTTAGGGGTCGCCACAGCAGATCAACTGTTTCCATTTCTTCCTGTCCTCTGCATCTTGCTCTGTCACATCAACCACCTGCATGTCCTCTCTCACCACATCCATAAACCTTATCTTAGGCCTTCCTCTTTTCCTGTTACCTGGCAGCTTCATCCTTAGCATCTTTTTCCCAATATACTCTGCATCCCTCCTCAGCACATGTCAAAACCAATGTAATCTTGCCTCTCTGGCTTTGTCTCCAAACCGTCCAACCTGGGCTGACCCTCTAATATACTTATTCCTAATCTGTCCATCCTCGTCACACACAGTACAAATCTTAACATCTTCAACTCTGCCACATCAAGCTCTGACTCCTGCCTTTTTGTCAGTGCCACTGTCTCCAAACCATATAACATAGCTGGTCTCACTACCCTCTTGTAGACCTTCCCTTTCACTCTTACTGGTACTCGTCTGTCACAAATCACTCCTGACACTCTTCTCCACCAACTCCATCCTGCCTGTACTCTCTTTTTCACCTCTCTTCCACACTCACCATTACTCTGAACTGCTGATCCCAAGTATTTAAACTCATCTACCTTCACCACCTCTACTCCCTGCATCTGCATCCTCACCATTCCTCTATCCTCCCTCTCATTCACACACATATATTCTGTCTTAGTCCTGCTGACCTTAATTCCTCTTCTCTCTCTAGAGCATTTCTCCACCTCTCCAGGGTCTCCTCCACCTGTTCCCTACTCTTACTGCAGATCACAATGTCATCTGCAAATATCATAGTCCATGGGGACTCCTGTCTGATCTCGTCTGTCAACCTGTCCATCACCATTGCAAATAATAGACTGTAGAAAGTTAAAAAGACGCAAAATGTTAGAAGTCTAATAAACTTAAATGAACACAGTAATCAAGACTGTTAACAGAAATTCATGTATTATAACAGAAGTAAACAGAATGTATTACTATGCAGCTAAATTAATAACCAATACAGTCTTAGCACAAAAACATAGAGCAATAAGAGAAAGAAAGAGAAGAAATCAAGTGCCATCATGGAAGCATCAACAATGAAAACTATAAAGCAAATAAGAAAAGAAGTGTCATTGTTACAGGATAGAAGAGGTAAGAGATCAACAAAATTACTTAGAAAGACAGAAGTGATAAAAGCAACATGCAGTATCAGGACAGACCAGGATCTATCGTACACTATTGCAAAAAAAAAAACTTAGAAGATATGCAGATCAATCAATATAAAGAAAAAGTACAAAACAAGCAATTCATTGATGACCCCATACATTTTATACAGAATTGGAAAACAAAGCAAAAGGAACAGAAGCATCACCAAAAAAGAAGAAACATACACATTTTGGAAAAATATCTATGAAGACACAATGTAATATAACAAAGATGCTGAATGGATAGAAGAACTAAAACAAATAGTATGAAATTCAAGCATATAGGATATGAAATGGGATAAAGTAACATCCAGAGATATTGAAAGAAAATTTAGAAAATCTCCTAAATGGAAAACCCCAGGCTCTAACTGTCTGGAAGTATTAACATCTTTACATGAAGATTTAGACCTGAGTAAGAACTATTTATATGCACATCTCAAACAGACACCAACCTGGTTAACGACAGGAAATACAATATTCTTCCTTAAGTATGAATCTATAAGCTATCCTGAAAAATATATACCAATAACTTGCCTTCCAAAGATGTATAACTATATACTGGAATTAATGCTGATAAAGTTTATAGTCATTAGCTGCAGTGGTGCAGCGGTATCATCGTCGCCTCACAGCAAGATGTTCTCTCGTTCGATTCTCGGTTGGAGCACTTTCTGTGTGGAGTCTGCATGTCCTCTCCACAGTAGAGTTGTGTTCCTAAAGACATGCATGAATGGGCGTCCTTCGTTGAAGGTTGGGCGGTGAGCTGGCACCTCGGAACCATAAAAATCGACTACCAATCATTAGCGGACTGGAGTTCCACTGTGGCGACCCCTAACCGGGAAAAGCCAACAGAAGAACAAAGTTTATAGTCATTCAGAAGAAAACTCAATCATGGTAATAGAACAAAAGGGTTAGAAAAGAAAGTCATATGGAGCAAAGGATCACTTGTTAAAATATAGTCATAATGGAGAATTATAAAAGGGTGAAGAATCTAAGGATGGCATGAATAAATTACAAAAAAGCATTTAACAGCATCCCACATTAATGGATAAAGGAATGCTTACAGCTGTATAGGATATATCCTACATTGATCAATTACATTACAGTGACCATGAAACGGTGACAAACCACTTTGCAGCTAAGCCATGATAAAGAACAAATTAATATCTCAGGAATACAAATTTGAAGGAGGATATTCCAGAATGACTATTTGTCACTGCTGCTCTTTTGTCTTGCCATCAACCTGTTAAGCTGTTTACTTAGCAGATGTGGTCACAGTTACAATCTGGCTTCCAGAAAACAACAAAGTGTAAAGACTTCTTATCTTCATTTTGAGGATGATTTAAAACTTTATAGTTCATCAGATGAGAAGCTGAAAGCACAATTGCAACTTGTCAAAACTTTCTCAGATGGTATAAGAGTGTCATTGGAAAGCTGCAACACCAAGAAAATATTTGGGACCGGAATGTGAAATACAGGAACTTGAGCAGGAGGGACTATATAAATATTTCAGAACCGATGAAGTATCAACAATAAAACATGAACAGATGTGAACAAAACTCAGTAAGGAATAGTTCAGAAGGCTAAAATTAATACTGAAAACAGCCCTGATATCTAGGCATGAAGTCCAAGCTGTAAACCAATTTACTTGTCCTGTTCTAACTTACAGTTTTGGGATGACTGACTGGCCTTAAAAAGTACTGGATCATTTGGACAGGAAAACAAGAAGTGTATACCAAGATTATATATTCGTTGTTCTAAAGGATGTTTCGGCCTTCTTGAAACTGATCACATGTATAGATCTGCAGTCATAGGACTGCATACATATCTGCTGACCTCACAAGATCCAAACATAGTGAAAGTTTTAAGACATAAGTGGAACAAGTCTAAGATGACTTCCCTGCCTAGTTTAGCAAAAGCATATCAGTGTCAAGTGGGAATGGAAATCAAACCAGAAGTAGATAAAAATCAGGCAGCAAGTGAATGTGCCAAAAAACAAATAATATAAGGAGAAGGATCAGTTGAGAAAGCAAAAAATGTGAAAAAGGCATAAATATAGTTGCAAGCACAGAAAACTCCTGGAACAACTTCATGTCAATCAGGATATGACACAGAAATGTTTAAAGAGAGGTGAATTTAAGCCAAAAGATGAAAAGTTATTATCGGCAGCCCAGGATAGTAAATTATGCACACATTGATTTACAAAGTCTATTGAAAATGTGGCAGAAACAGCAAAATGCAGGTTTTGTCAAACAGAACTAGAAACAGTCGCACATCTTGTTGCTGGGTGTGATGCACTAATGATAGAGGGCCTGTACACTGAAAGGCATGATAATGTGGCAAGACTGTTGTGCAAACATTACAGTGTTGAAGTAGCTGAAAAGCACTGGAAACAGTCACAAAGCATTATAAAAAAATGATGATGCTTATATCACATGGGATCACCTTTTGCCAACAGTTCAAAAAACAGATGCAAGAAAAACAGATATAGCAGTCTATGAAAAGAAGACAAAAGTAGCATTGATCATTCAAATTGCTACACCTAGTGATTACAGTGTCTTACGTATAGAGATACAAAGTCATAAGTTTAATCGTACTTTGACTTAGGAATGGGGTCCATTCCCATCATGGTATTAGAAACCCAAAAGACTTGGAGAAATTAAAAAAAAAAAAAACGGAGAAATTAAACAGTAAGAAACCTGTCATACTGTATAAACAGCAGCAAGGGTAGGAGTGGATTATATTTTAATATGTAGTGTGAAGTCTGAGCCATGATTCTGAGATTTTCATGATGTCTAAAACTTACAGGCACAGCAAATTCTGAAAGAGAATGATTTTTTTTTATAAATACTGCATGAGTTAATACGTATTATTTTGAGTTCCTTTGTCCATTGTCAAGCTGCATGTGAGTAAATCCCCAGAAATGGGGTGAATATCTTTTCAGACAATATATATTTTTTAAGCATAGCTTAACCTGTAAATCTAGAAAATTTAGAAATCACATACCAATAGAGTGCTTCAGACTTCTTTTTATTTTATTTTATTTTTTTGCACCTTCCCCAAGGCTAAGCCTGATGGCTCCCCTACCTGGACCCAGTGCGGGAGCCAATGAATCTCAAGTGAGGTGAGAGCCATGATTAGGAATCCCCTATAAGCACATCAGTTTATCATGACAGTACAGTCACATTTGCCCTCTGCTCACTGTGTGACTTACACATTGCATCATAGGCTCAAAAGACTTGAACTCGATGGGAAAGACATCTAGTGTACCTACAAGGTATCATCAATGTGGTGAGCTAAAACCTACTGCCCCCTCCCCCCCGTCTATATCACCAGGATGGGCAAACAATCAAAGGCCGCTCACTTCCATCTTCTCCAGCTAGTTCTTGCAGGCACCCAAGCCAGTATTCTAACTCATGTCACCTGCATTATAGTCAGAACTTTATCCATATCCACTACTGAGCTGAGAATGCTTCAGTTTCCTAAGTGACAGAGTATATAAATGTGTGTGTGTGTGTGTGTGTGTGTGTGTGTGTGTGTGTGTGTGTGTGTGTGTGTGTGTGTGTGTGTGCGCACGCACGCATGTGTTTGTGTGTGTGTGTGTGTGTGTGTGTGTGTGTGTGTGTGTGTGTGTGTGTGTGTGTGTGTGTGTGTATGCGTGCATGTTTGTGTGTGTGTGTGTTTGTGTGTGTCTGTGTGTGCGTGTGTGTGTATGTGTGTGTGTGCACGTGTGCGTTTGTGTGTGTGTGCACGTGTGCGTTTGTGTGTGTGCGTGTGTGTGTGTGTGTGTGTGTGTGTGTGTGTGTGTGTGTGTGTGTGTGTGTGTGTAGGGATAAGAGGAAGCATCTAATAGCATGTGAGTTACACTGTAAAAAGTTTCATATATAATTGTGAGTGTAGAGCAACTACTTTGCATGTTGAGTAGCATAGATCAACTGGTTTGCTTGTTGAGGAGCATTCCCCCTTGAAATTAGTATTATATAGCCTAGTTTAGTTTCTAGCCCCAAAAGCGTCCTTAGTCAGTCCACTATTAACCCCTTGTGCACCACACCCTTGTAACTTAACCAATACAGGACCTGATATTATGGATATGCACTTTTCCAATCTCTCTGCAGTTAGCTTGGTGTATATGGGTATACTGAGACAATGTTGAAATTGTCTAATGTTCATTGACAACTATTTAATACTCAAAGAAACAAATACAGTATGTGAGAGATGTATATACACAATGTCTCATATGCAAGCACTGATAACAATCTGGTTGTCAGAAACACAAACACACACACTACTCCCACCACATATAGTATTTACCCCCAACATAGACCTACTTATGCTAAGGTACTTAAATACAATCTTCCCAAAGCCCAAAGACCTCCCAGACATTCCACCTGCAAAAAGTATCCTTAACAAACTGAAAAGCACTCACCAGGAGCAACACCTAATATTGTACCTGCAGCCACACAAGATACAATATTTATCAGCATGGAATGGCATGGTTAACAAATCACATTGCTTTGTCAAGGATGGTCTGCACCTGCCCACTTTAGGCTTTTGAATATTGGCTAAAACATTGCTATCATTCATAGAGCCTTTTTAAAACAATGCCAAATTGATAAGTCTCCTAACACAGCAAAATTTTCCTAAGGATATCTAAAGGTGCTACTATTCAGTGCCAGGAGTCTAAACAACAAGCTCCACTCCCTCCAAGCTTTTTCCACCTTGGAGAATGCTGACATGGGTGCAATTACTGAGACATAGTTTAAAGCCACATAGAGTACCTTGGCAGTGCAAGGTTTCAATGTTTTCCACACATTTAGACCCGCAACTGCACAGTCAGGGACTAAAGATGGAGGTTTTTCAATCTACATCAATAACAGGCATGCCTCTATGTTGGTTAAACAGGATGATGCACTGCAGATCCTTAAATATCCAGATTACCACAGACAAAGTCCCATAACATATCCTAGAAAGTTATAGGTCATCCTCTGTGTCCTATGAAAACAATACCTCATACTTATACCTGTTGGAGACACTCCCCATTCAACCAAATACCACACTCTCGGGGGACTTTAATTATCACTCTATAAACTGAAAATCCTATATGAAATATGAAATCCTATACAACATATCCTATATGATAGTACAGGGATGTTATGGCCTACTTGTTCCTGGGTGAAATGCTATTACTTATGAGGTAGGCCATGTAGAAAGCCTTCTGTGCAACAGAGGCAACATGGTAGTCAAACGTCAGATTGCTATCAACCTGGGTGCCCAAGTCCTTCATGACTGCTTGCATGCTTAGTACATTGTTATTAATGTGACAATTAGTGGGGACTCCATTTTCCCCAATGGAGATAATGATGCATTTATTGACATTCAGTTTGAGGCCATGCTTCTGGCACCTGTCATTAGTTTGGGTAAAGCCCTCTTGAAGGATGTTCACATCACTAGGGGAGTTTAAGACAATGCCCAGCTTGCAGTCATCTACAGACTTGGTCAGCCACAGACCACTGGTTTTGGCTTGTGTCCCAGAAAAGTATATCCCAAACAGTAGAGGCCCCAAGACAGATCCTTGGGGTACACCACTCATTATGGGTCTACTACTAGAAGTGGCTTCCCCTATTTTGACTGAGTGGGTTCTATCAGTGAGCCAGTTAGCTACCATCTGGTAACATATGGGTTGATACCTAGCTGGGAGAGTTTATCTATTATGCCCAAGTGGGGAATAGTGTTGTAGGCTTTGGCTAGGTCAAGGTAGGTGGTGTGCACCATCTTTCCCTCTATAATGGCTTTGTTGATGGCTTCGAAGAATTCAACCAAGTTTAATAGCATGATCTCCCTTTGACAAAACCAAACTGTCTGGGGCCAAGTGTTTGTAGGTTGCCAATGTCCTTGTTTATAATGCCCATGATAATGCATTCCATGGCCTTGCAGATCAGGCTAGTTAGGCTGATGGGTCTATAATTGCCTGGGTCAGTGGACTCTCCATCTTTGTGTAGAGGGATGATAGTGGCTGTCCTCCATTTTGCTGGGGTGAAGCTGGTGCTCAGGCTTTGGTTGAATAGAGTGCCTAATGGAGCTAAGAGCTCATGCCTGAGTTCATGTAGGATACAGTCAGGGATATTGTTGGGTCCCATGGAGACTGTATTTTTTGCCTTTGAGACGGCATTAAAGATCTGGTCCCTGGTGATGAAGGAAGGGGAGGTACTGGGGATGTCCTGGTTTACTGATGTGGGGGATGGGGGGTTTAGTTTTCACTGAACCTTTCTGCCAGCAGGTTGGCTATATCTATGGCATTTGTGTATGTGGTGTTGAAGATTTGGGTGTTACCTTTGAGATTGCGGACATATATGAAAAAGGCCTTGCGATTGTCCTTAGTGGATGTGGCCAATTTGGACTCAAAGTTAGCCTTACAGGATTTCACCAGTGACCTTATTTGCTTGCTCAGACAAAGGAGAGATTGCTTCCAATTTGGCACCTGCTCCTTCTTGGTCCTGGACAGCAATGTTTTCCTTTTATTAAAAAGTTTGTTTATTGCTGCTGTCCACCAGACATATTTACTCTTCCTTGAGGAAGATGATTTGATTCTGTCAACTATTGCTGAATCCATACAGCTATATAAGTGCTCATATATTTTTTTGTGCAGTCTTGGACATTAGTTCTAGTTCCAATTGAAGGGATGGTGGCTGTGAAGCTGCTTATACCTCTCACAAGATTATAGTAGTCAGCTTTGGTAAAGTTTTTTTTTGTTTTTACCCTGACAAGGAGGGGGATGATCAGGGCAGATGGTGACTTTGAAGTTGATAGATTTATGGTCAGATCTTACCAAGGAGGATGACACTGTAGGGGTGCTACAGTGGCTACTCATGTTGGTTAGCACCAGGTCCAGGATATTTTCACCTCTCATAGGGGTGTCAACCAGCTGATCCAATGCATTGGCATTGTTTGGGCTAGAAAAGGGCTTCCATTCTATGGTTGGGTAGTTATACTCACCCAGGATCAGGGTGATCCCTGCACTCCTCCATTATCTGACCCATTATCAAGTACAATACCCCCTTTGGGATGTACCTTGCCAAGCACATACAACAGCTGGAGAGACCACAGAAGTTCCTGACCAGGAAAATCCAGGGTCTAGAAGACCTATCCTATACAGAGGGTCTATATTAGATGAACAAATGCTTAAAATGTTGAGTATGGCATGCTTGACAGCTTTTAAGTGAACATTCATCTAAGTAAACCCCCAGAATGTCGAAACAAGAAGTTTCAAAAAGTTATAGTTGGGCAGCCATCAGGAAGCCAAAGGCTGACAGCCAAAATGTACTGTACAGCATTACAACCCCCTCAAAAAAAATCAAAAAACAAAATAAAGTGGGGGGCTCTGCCCCCACCATAGGGGGGCTGTGCCCCCCCACACCCCTTCTTAAATACGGCAAATCTGAGATCGTACCACATTACACAGGGTGAATGACGAGACCACAGTAGAGGACTGTAAGAACGGCCAGACAGGATAAATGTTCTGACATCAGCCGTTGACTTCCTGATGGCTGGCCAACTATAACTTTTCGAAACTCCTTGTTTTGACATTCTGAGGTTTTGCTTAAATGAACGTTTGCTTAAAAGCTGTCGAGCATGTCGTACTCGACATTTTAAGCGTTGGTTCATCCAATAGGGAACCTATACAGATAGGCTAAAAACTCTGTCTCTCTACTCAGTCTCATACAAACTGCTCAGAGGTGACCTGTGTCTAGCATACAAGGTCATCTCAGACCTAGCCTTGATGGAGTTGCTGCATATCTATAAGTCAAACTCCACTTGTGCAACACGCACACAAGGCCTCTACCTGGTCTGTGACATTAATAGAACTTGTTGGCACAATAGATTTGTGTCCCAAAGACTCCCCCATCTATAAAATAGACTCCCTCTCCATGTCAAGCAGAGTACCTCTCTAGACCTCTTTAAGAGGAACCTAGATGACTGGATGGGAAACAGAAAATACACCCCTGGGATCCCACCTGTGTCCCTGCTGGACAGGGGAAGCAAGTGCTGACTTGTGTGGGAAATGGGCAAAATTCTTGGCTAGGCTTATAAGGGCCTCTGGGCCAATAGCCTAGTATCATCCTATGAACCTATGAACCTATGACCTCAAATTTGCAAGTAGAGAAATTCCTACACGTTGTAAACACAAACAGCCTGAACCAGTTAGCACATATGCCTAGTAATGGTAAAAACATATTTGACCTGGTACTCACAAATATAGGAGAATGGGAGAGCACTGCCACCCCCCATATCATATCCTTTCTGCTAAGGCCAGCCCATAAAGCAGTTTTCTTCAAAATATGAATCGATGCTGTAGCCCCATCAAACCCTGTAACAGAAACTGCTCCAAGGCAAACTATCTTTTATTGTGATAATCGGTCAAAATTTCAAGCCACTCCAAACATAGATAACACAGCAGACTATGCAGAATTATTCACAGAAGTTCTGTATAACCATGTTAATGACTACACAGAGGCTGCTATGCCTCACAGAAGTAAGCTCAAAACTAATTCAAAAATGAACCACCTTAGTGGAATCCAAAATTAAATAGATTGTATGACAAAAGAAAAAAGTTATAGATAAAATTAGGAAATATAACACCAAAAACGATAAAAAATCTCATAAAACTGAATAGACAACAAAGAGGAGCAATTGAGTCCAGCAAAGCAAATTTTGAGGTAAAGATAGTGTCACAGGCCAAGGACAACCATAAGGTCTTCTTCAGCTATGTTCAAAACCTCAAAGGCAGCACACAACAGTGTGCCAAACTGTTGGTCAATAGAGCCATGTTCACAAAACCAGGAGATATAGCTAATCTTCTGAGTGACAAATTCAGCTCCAGCTTTAACCTACTCTCACCTCAAATTATCTCCCAGGAAATACCATCTAACATAATACCTATAACTATCAGTAGGGAGTAGGCTATTGATGTTTCTATCACTAAGACCAGGAGTACAGCTTCCATGGGCCTTGATAATATCCCTGGATACCTCCTAAATAGCCTGAAATATGATCAGTCAGGACCAGTGTTTTCACTATTTATCCACAGCCTCTGCAAAGGGTTTGTGCTATGTGACTGGAAGACTGCAACGGTCATCCCAAAGCACAAGGGCAGACCATCGCTGGATTCCAGGAACTACAGATGCATTAGACTGACTAGTCTTGTATGCAAAGCCATGGAAAGAATTATCATGGAAATGATTAACAATGACATAGAAAACCTTCAGACACTGAAACCAACTCGCCTTGGTTTTGTCAAAGGCAGGTCATGCCTACTAAACTTGGTAGACTTCTGAGGTGGTCAGTGAGGCAATGGATGAGGGCAAAGCTGTGCATACTGCCTACCTCAACCTAGCTAAGGCCTTTGATACAATACTAGGACATTGTAAACAAACTCATGGTATTAGGCATGAACTCTTAAGTAACTCTGGATAGACAGCTCGCTCACTGACAGGACTCAGGAAGTTAGGACTGGAGAGACCACCTACACAAAGAGGCTAGTCACCAATGGAGTCCCCCAGGGCTCTATGCTGAGTCCACTCCTGTTTAGCATCTATTTTTTAGACATTAAGGCCAATGTCAAGGATTTCTGGCTTATCAAGTTTGCAGATGATTGTAAGCTAGGAACAATCACAGAAACCCCTCAAGATACTAACATGTTACAGGAAAGTCTAACATGGACAAATGATTGTTGCCAAAGCCACAGCATAACACATAGTGCCAAGAAAGGCATAATAGTACCTTTTGGGAAGTCAGCCACCAAGGAAAACTACCTCACTGATAACCCCATAAAAGTAGACACAGTAGTCAGGGATTTACCAAAAACTATGTATAGCGAACATGGCGTTTGAACAACATGCGTCTAAGGTAGTAAGAAACTTATTCTATGTCACTTAACTTATAAACAAGAGTATAGTATCTAGGTATAGTGAAGTCATTGTAAGTTCTCAGCTCTCATTAGACCCATCATTAACTGTAACACTCCCTTCAGTATGTACCCTGCCACGCACATGCAACAGCTGGAACGCCCACAGAGATTCCTCACAAAAAGAATACAGGACATAAACACAATGTCCTGTACTGATCACCTCAAAGCCCTAGCTGTATGTGCTAGAGACCATTGAGAAACAATTTATGCCTGGCATACAAGGCATCCTTGGACCCAGTTCTAAAGGACCTTTTGTATATCTGCAAATGAAATAGCACCAAAACTACTGGATCTAAAGTTTTAAACTTTACTTGTGACTTAAATAGGATATGTTAGAAGGAAAAGTAGGTATCTCAGAGAACCTCATTCTCTGGAATAGATTCCCCATCCATGTGATGCTTAGCCCTTCCCTAATCAAATTCAAGTGCAACCTGGACCAGTGAATGGGAAACTGGAAATTCACCCCTGGTCTAACACCTATGTCTCTAATGGCAAGAAGCAACCTTTAAGGCATACCCTAACCAACAAACACCCCCTACCTCTAAGGCACAATAATTTGTGTGCTACATTTGGGTGCATTGCTAGGATTATAAAGGCTCCAGTGGCCATTAGCCTAGTATACAACCATGAACCTATGAACCAATGAACAGTTCTTGTATTTCCTGAGGTTAGGAAAAATCTATTAATAGATTACAATTCCACCCTGAAAATAATGTGAGAATATAAATCTAAAGTGATATCACATAATATGAAACAAAACTAAGTGATACCTTTTGGCCTTAAATGATGTCATGGTCTCTGTAACTAGTGCCAGGAATTTGTGGTGGATGTTCACAGTTACATATAAATGGGATTAACTTAGGAATGGAGGTAGGATTATTGGGAGAGGGATAGCAGTACTGTCCACTCCTCCACACCCTGTTGCAAATACCTGTCCCACTGTTAATAAAAGACTAGTGATTGAAAGTCACCCGGGTCTTAAGACTATGTACGAATGAAAAATGTTCTAAGCACATTCGTACTAAGAATCCATCTGTAGTAAAGCTATTTCTTTATGTATTTTAATACTTAGAATATGGCCCTTACAAACCTATTTCCTGACCTTAGAACCCTAGCTATGGTATTTTTATTACTTTATAGAGGGAGGGATGATACCTGTGTCTACAGAACTGAAAAATTTCAGAGATATCAATAAACCATGTCAGAATGGTTACTCATTGGTAAAATACCTTTGCCTTACAACTCCAGGGAACAGCATGGTGAGTCAACGGGGTGATATATTTTTTCTCTTTCTTTTATAGTCCCACTTTTCAGGGTTCAATCCTAACCTCTGGTCACTCTGTTTGAGGACTCTGCATATTATGCCCATATCTGCAGTTTTCTGGCTACCCCAGTTTCCTCCCACCTCCCAAAAACATGCCGGTTATGTGGCTGCATTATATTGTTCACTGACATTACATTTACTCTTGTCCTTGTGGCCCAGAACATGATTGAAAAGATTCTATGGGCTAGTTTTAAATGGTTAACAAATGATAAATAAAAATAAAAGTATATAAAGTGACATCACAAGAAAGTCCTTCAAGGCACGAACAGTACACTTTTAGGTTTAAAACATTGTGTTAATGTAACAGAATAAGAAGGAGCAAATTCAGTGTGAAGGAAAATGTTTTGCTTATTGATTTTGGAAAAAAATGGAAACATCATCTCAGTGTGAAAAGATTGCTGTATGTCTTTTGAGAGCAAGCCTGGTTTTGGTTATCATATGAACATATGGTAATATTTGGAGGGAGCTCATTAACATTCACTGATATACTAAATCTATGCCTCTTATTGGTGCAGTACCCTAGAAACATAAATGGTGATTGGTTGAGTCTTGTCTCCAGTGATTTCTGTGGAGTGTTTAGTTTAAGAATATGAAGCTGGTGGAAACTAAAACTGTCTGCTTTGTTCCCTGAAGGGACAGTTTTACATAAATTATGTTTTCTGTGGCTGGATCTTCTTTAACATAAACAGAGTGTCCTGTCTCATTTAAGGCAGGAAGAGTAATAATCTGATTCAAAGTCTCATAAATAATGGCATTTGAACCGTATTTACCATATCATGTTACACCACACCATGGTCCCAATGCAACTCCATTGTGTCTGTAACAGGAACTATTGAAACTCAAAAGGCAGAATGTGACCCTTGTAATTGTATTTACTATAAGAGGTTCTCTGGTTCAATTCTCAGCTCGGGTGCCTTTTGTACAGAGTCTACATGTCCCCCCTGTCTTGTGTGGGTTTCCTTTGGATTCTCCGGTTTCCTCCCACGTTCCAAAGACATGCATATGAAGTATTTCTCCCTAGGCATCCCCTGAAAATTGGTTCTGTCCCATTTGGTCTTTCCCAGTAAACAAATATTAAATTAATAAAATAAACAAATACAATTTCAATCATACCTATCAACCACTGGACAAAGGCTGTCAGAATAGGGGGATAAAGGCCCAAAAATAGGGACAGGTTTTAAGTGCTTCTCTTATAAACTTAGAAAGTTGCTAGAATAACAGGATTTATCTTAGCATGCATTTTTCTGATGGGTATGACATCTGAAACACAAATGTATATCGTTATTTAGTGACTTCAGTCCTCAGATCATCCCAGTAATTTGCCAGAAAATCATAACTTTTATGAGGAACAGACCAAAAATATGAGGCAAAAATCTGGGCATTCTGCAAAAATCTGGACAGTTGAGATGTATGATCAGAATTACAGATTAAACAAAATCATGGCATTTTTGTATGCAAACTGCATTGCATTTTATCACCTTCTACCTTTCAGAACGTGTTAAAAAAACATTATTGCCACAACATTTCTGGGACCTATATAAATTTGTTGTACTGCATGAAAAACTTACTTCTACTCAAATATACTTCAAAGTTTTAACTGTTTGTATAGTAACATTGCTTTCCCTCATGTCATTTAGAACAATGAGTGTAAAATGACTAGAATAGGGTGAGGACAAAGCACTGTTTTAAAAATATTTATACGCTAGGTCACTGCAATCTAAATGCCTTGAAAAATGAGTTAGATTTTGCTACATGCCATTTGATACGTCTGCATTTCTAATACTCTCAGTTCGGGGGTCCTAGCATAAATGCAAAGGATGGCAGTTTTATTTTTTTTTTTTTTTTAAGTATACTGGCCTATATTTTAAATTATGCATTTTGAGATACTTACTGCTTTGTAGTTTTTTGCTTGTATGAAAGACAGTTAAAATGCAAGTAATATAAATCAAACATATTCTAGTAAGGGTTTGAATATTTTCATCGGTTTCCTTCATTAATAAT
Organism: Protopterus annectens; assembly: GCF_019279795.1. Lineage (NCBI taxonomy): Eukaryota > Metazoa > Chordata > Ceratodontiformes > Protopteridae > Protopterus > Protopterus annectens. Next base: position 1,769,290,038 of record NC_056737.1, read on the forward strand.
GGTTTGTCAGATATCCCACAACAGACACCATAGTGAGTTCAATTTATTTCTGATTTTTTTTCTCATGCCAGAAATTCAGATTAGAACAGTTATGCAAAGTTTCAAAAATGGACACTAATAGTGCATTAAAGTAACCACTGTCATCATAACACTGAAACAAGCAATGCAAGTGCTTATTAACTGGAGATTTATTTTTAATATTTCAAGCTCAGAAAATTCTTGTTTATTTGCAGTAAGTTATGAGTACGGAAACTGTCATTCCTGATCTCCAAAATGATTTTTCTCAGTGAATATTTGCTGCAAATAACTTTTATTAGTACAAAAAAATTAAGCTTTCAGCCTTTTCCATATATTTCTTAACCAGATAAACTTTTTAAGCACAATATCCCTTTAAAGTGGGTGAACTGGAAGGACCGCTACATTCCAATGACTTAAAAGAGGCACATGGCACAGAAATGCACCCAGAAAACTCAGAATTATAGCATGAAACTTGTCAAAAGCATGTAGCTTTAGTCATCTGAGCTATAACAATAGGTAAATTGGTGAATGTTTACTTCTAGCTTTATGTACTCAGTATCAGAGGAAAAAGAAAGACATAACCATTAAGTGCTATTGATTTATCCCTATTATCTCTTTGTAGACAGGTTCTGTGTTAATTAAAATAGGTAGAATAAATCAAAACACAAATTCTGGTTGAATAACTACCAGTAAAGTCTGCAGTGTCTGAATAAAGTGGAAAATGAGACAGAAAACTAATGCTGTCAACTGTGAACACAATACACATTACAGTAGCTTCAGCAAGGTTACTGCATTTGCAAAATGCACCATTAGTATACTCAAGTGATTGCAAACACACTTCTGAATTTTTTTTTTTTGCATTTATAGAAGTGCTTGGGTGCAAATGAACTGATAAGTAAGGTTTCATTTCTGTTACTTCACCATACTGCTTTGTGAGGAGAAACAAATCACTAGTCTAAAACACAGATGACTAAACTATGAGAAACCAAGCTGTTTACATATAGAAAAAAATACAACAGCAAAGCAGAATTCCTCTTTTTCACATATACTTATTTTATGAACCCATGGATAATTCTGATGTCAACATCATGAATGAAGACAGAAATATAAGATGGCCATCAGTGACTCCTGTTGTAATCAGTATGCATATAAACTGCTGTTCTGATAAAGTATACATGTGTTTAGCCTAGGATTAGGAGTGATAAATAAAACATAAAGAAACAGTCTCCAAGTCATACAGGGATGAAGTCCTGACAATGACCCAAATGGCACAGGTTTTATATAGATCAATAGATCAAAAGATATTATATATATATATATATATATATATATAGAGAGAGAGAGAGAGAGAGATAGAGCTATAGCATGCCTCTGTACTCCTACCCTGAAAAGGCAGAGGCTTGTATATGCCTGATCTGTAATTACTGGGATAGTGAAATAAAAATAATCATCACAGTAATCTATTCCAACTTGTTGCTCCTAGACAGTATACTGTCCTTTCACAAATTATAGTGACCTTGTTTGCACACCTCTGAGGTATATGAGAACAATAAAAGACAAATATTAACGTTTCATATTTCTTATTTTTCAGAAAATACATTTTGATATAGAATATGTTCATCTATTATTTTTTTAAAGTAAATTAGACTAATATTTAAAAATAGTTCCTTGTTTTGAGCCTTTATTCTACCATTATTTTTTTGGCTTTGCCCATAATTCTTGTGCAAAAAGTTGAGAGTTATAGTAAGTAGTGTTGTGCTCTAAAAAAACATTTCTGAAGATCAGGAGCATCTGCTCTTATTAAACATCACAGGAAAACACTCTGATTGCTCATTCTCAGCTTGATCTCTAGTGCTTACCTGTCTCATATTCATTCATGATTATAAGCATTATCCTAACAGGGTTATATCACAACCCTGCTTAGAATAATGTTCATAAATTGAGACTGAATGAGAATGATTTTTTCTAATCATTTTCCCCCAACCAACAGTGGCTTTTTCTGGGCCCCCATATAGTCACATATGATCATGGGGCTCCTGGTAGCCATGGGTGTCATGGCAGACTATGATGCTAGCTTCAGTGGAGAGAATGCTCACCATTAGTATTTAATTAAGTCAAGGGCACTATGTTGGTGGTAAGCCAGTTAATGAAATTATGAAACCTTGAAAAAAACAATGCCACTGCAACCAGATATATCTTTGAATTTAGGGGAGAAGAAATTGTGCCAGTCCTCAGGATTCTTCATACTATGAGTTGCTATTGCCAACCTGGTTTATTAAGTATACAAGACTGTTCTTTTGTTGGTTTGACAGACCTATAATCAAATATCAAAATGTGGTTGGGGACCCCTAAGAACCAGGAGGTCCCCAGTGACTGCAGGGTTCACTGGTGCCTACAGCCAGCTATGGTTGTTTTGTTAATCTTTATTTTATTTGAAAACTGAAGTGACTTTGTTTTTCTGACAACATATTAAACAGGCATACCATAGAAAAGATGAAAACTTTAATTTTACATTCAGTCTATGAATGCTTTTATTACAGCACTCTACTGCTTCATGAATAACATTGAATAGCACTGACATTGCTATGCTCAAGAAAGCAGCAATACTGTTCATTAAAAACTAAATTAACTGAAGTCCCTTTCATCAATATAGATTCACCAAAGCAAGGTACAGTTGCCAGCTCAATTGGCATAGAAAGATAAATCCTTTATTATGATCTAGGTAACTTGAGCCTGGTTATCATCTCAGTTGCCTGTTGGATCTGGCTTGGGGCAGAGGGAAATGGTAAGATAGAGTCTGTTCTTCTTGTAGCAAGGAATTCGAGCACATGTGCAGGCATACACACACATTTATGTGGTAGTGCCACTGATGCAAACTAAGGTCATAAAGATATGTGCCTGTAAGAGGTGTAGAGTAGTCACACACTGAGATATGGACCATATGCCCTGATCACATTGCACACTTTTGCTTAGACACTATGGATGTGGGTAAGGTTATGGTTATGGCGGCATAACAAACATAAAGCCGCACTACATGCACAAGCAATAGATAAGCTGGAAACAGCTAGTGCTCAATATAGAAACAAATCAGTCAGGTAGATTACATACGGCTGATGACTGACAGGTAGTGGGGACCAAAAACTAAGAAAAAAAAATTGAGGCTTTGCTGACAACTCACTATATCAAGCTCTGTCCATGAGTAACAGTATTAAGTGTCTACCCCTACTACATATAACTTCCTTTAGGGACCGTGTCATGAAAGTTGTTTACAGTATGGGGAAAGGGAAGCTATGGCCCACCAGCACTGTTATTTAGGTACCGAATTTGTAGCTGTACTGAACCAGCATACTTAGTTGTTAGCAAAGCCTGGTTCTGATGAAATTTTATTGGCTGAAAAGCTTTCAGTTCAATTAAGTTTTGATAACTGCAGCAAATCCATTCCAGAAACTTATTCTCATAATGTTACAGTTGTCAGTAAATCTTGAGAAAATACAGTTGATTACAAGTTCCATTAAAACTAATTATTTTCTACAAGCTGATGATCTTTACTGAATTTTAGGTTTAGAGAGGGTTAGGGAGTAGGAAGAGAGTTTTAGGGTTAGAGAATGTGGAGTTTTAGGTTTAGAGAGTGGGAGGGGAGTTTTAGGGTCATGGAGTGCTCAAGGAATTTAGGTTTGTGGGATTGGAGTTTTAGCTTTAGGAAGTGATTGAGGACATTAGGGTTAGGAAGGCAGAGTGGAGGTTTAGGATACAGGATTATAGACTTGGGTTGGGAACTGAATAGGAGTTTTAGGGAAATGTGTAGGTTCTCTTTGTGCTCTAGAATTCTACAGGGTCAGGTGTTGAGAGGGCCATGAGAAAACATGATTGGGCAAGTGTAAATTTGAGCCCTTGCTTTTTCCTGCAACTGGCAATGAAGCATGTCATGAGTTGCTAGCACGTGGGCACTTGTAGCAGACCCTATTTGTCATTCAGTTAAATTTAGCACAGAACTGATAAAGAGTTATAATATGTTCTCTTTGATTTATGAGGAAGTTTAATGTCTTCTTTATATTTAATTTTCTGAAGTCACAACGGTTGCTGGTGATCACCACTATGCTAAAATCTTTAAGAAAAAAACAGTTTCAGTAGAGTAACCATGTTTTTGTTTTCATTTATTTGTTTTTTTTTTCCTGTAAATAACAGGCAAAGTCTTTCTGTTGCAAAAAGAGGTTATTACTTCACCATCTGTTAGGAAACAGTTGCTTCCATATCTGTAATTTCAGCAAGAAAGAGGCAGTTATTTTTCAATGTTACAGTCTTGTTTAAAGAATCCAGTATGCAGCCACATTTTGCTGAAGCAATTTTGTTTATAGTTTCACATTTATTAAGTAGATAACACATGTTATATGAATCACAGAGTGTTGAACGTATGGGGAGGATTGGAGGGGGACTGGGCACCTTTATCTAGTTAGGCCAGGATGCTATTGTATTGTGCATAAAATAAGAATAAGGGAACCAAATTAAGTAGATGAGATACCTACAGTCACCTTCTTTCGGTTTGCTTATTTTTGTGAACATGTATTACTCTGAACCTTCCAATATGATCATTTACTTCCAATGAAGAGTATCAGAAAACAGCTGTAGTTATTCATTCAGCAAAGCCTAGTTATAGCTATTTATTTATTTATTGACATTTATTAACTGGGTTAGTACAGCTGAGCCAGGGGCCCATTTTCAGTGGACTCCCAAGGAGAAACGCTCCAGAAGAATTATACATTACACATTAATACATTAGCAGAAAAAAAAAGAAATTACAAATTATTACAATAGTTGAAAAAATTGTTACAAGTTATTACAATAGTTAATAAAAAAAATATAGAAATCAGAAGACAAAATAACAGCCAGTAGTAAACAGTCCAAAAGTAATCACTTCACTGGTCAAAAAATATCGCACATAGGAAAAATTCAAATAGTGTAAGCATTTAAACATAGAGCAGTTGTTACATAAAGAACAGACAGGAGTAATATGAGAGTCGGTTGCAATATAAAGAAGTTAAAATGAAAAGAGTTTAGGAAGGGTCAAGTGGGGTTTATACTGAAGGGTAGGGTAGTTGGTCAAAAAAATGATTAGGAGGAAGGAGAAAGGAGCAGGCTGCATCTGGTTACATGAACCAGCAAATGGTAAGTGATGATAAACTCAAGTAGGAGGCACAGCAAAGGTGCAGAATGAGGAAGATTCACAAGAAGGGTTGTAAGAAGAAAGGCTAGGTGAAGGATGCAATGGTTAATGCCATGTTTTATGCCACCAGGAGTCATATTTTGATCCCATGCATTGAACTGTCCTATCTATATGCATTGTATCTCCTGCTCTATTATGTTTCATTACAGTCTGTAATTACATAAAAGAGGAGTCAGCCTTTGCTGTCGGGCCCACACTAATAAACATATGCTTTAGTGTGCATTGCAACTGCAATGTGTTTATAATTATTTTAGGTGTTCCAAGACTTGGGAGTTAATATATGTTTCAAATATATTTGAAAAAAGGCAATAAGACAATAGGTCTCCAGTTGTTTACACATGGTTTCACATTTATTAAGTAATGGCTGGTAATGCACCACCTTTAAGCAGAGTTACAGTAACTACCCTTTTATAGATAGACTGAGCAAGACCTTTCTTAACAGATTAAGTGATCAATATTGCTACTGGGTAAGCCATAGCTCATGGTGAGAGCTCTGGGAACTGAATTGTATTAACAATTACATTATTGCTTTAACAATTACACAAAGCTCTGCCAAATACAAATACCTAGCTTTACAGGTTTTGCAAAGAGAAGCATACATGAGGCACATAAAAATATAGTGGAAAATTATCAAAACAAATCAGTTAGCATTTTTTCCACTAAAGCATATTACAATCTAATTGTAATATAATCTAGAGTATAAACTAAAAATTGTGTAACCATTAGCAATGGCATCTTCTCTTTCACCACTAAATTTATGAATATCAGATCTTAGAACATATCATTCTTTCTCAAAAGTAAAATTTTCTTCCCTTTTAAAAATAGTATAATCTAGTTTTATTAAGTACTATATAGTACTGAAAAGAACAGTAGTTTTCCATTTTCCTGTCAATCTATTTTAGTGCTTGTCCTGCAATGGCCAGAGTGGTAACAAACAAGCCAAGGCAAATCGGTCTTCCCAATCATGAGTAACAGTCCCTAGCGCATCCTACAGAATTCCCAGCCATTCCCTGGCAAGCCGGAAGATACTGTCTTTACAACATATCCGGAGTCTAACTCAGGTTCCCCATCTAGTGGCAGTGCCCAGTAGACCACTTGCAAGGAACATCTTGGCTACCTGCCCAAACCAACAAAACTATGTTGTTTTAAACCAGAAGAGAAGTGGTTTGGCTCCTATTTTCCCACAAAATTCTTGACTTCCTCAGCCTGTTACAGAAAATAAACACAGAAACCCTGTGAGGTAACCTCATGTCAGTTGCTTGTAACTGCCTCTCATCCTTTCAGCCACTACCCAATGCTCATGACTATAGGTAAAGTTGAAATCCTAGACTGACTGTGAAACTGGGAGCTTCAGCCTATGACATGGCTATCAATTGAATACAGTTCAGTGTAACATCTGGTGGACTGGTATTGCCTACTCTGATCTACTGTTAGTCATAAATCAAAATCTAAAGATAGTAAGAACCTTCCACTTGAGATAGCTGCTTCTCCCTTTCACCTGCGGATAAATTCACTATTTTGTAGGACAAAAACATGTCCTATAATTTAGAGGTGATGATTTTCACATCACTTGCTTCCCACATAGTAGTGAATCACACCAGTGAATTCTGAAGATCACAGTCAATTGACACTGAGAATATCATAGTTTGCAAACAGCAAAAAGATTTTACCCTCATGTCCCCAAACTAGATACTCTCCAAACCATAGCTATGCTTTAGTATCCTATTCGTGAAAATCCCAAACAGCATTGTAGCTCAGGGATTACAGCACTGATCTAGTAAACTAGGGCTCATGAGTTCAAATCTCATTAAGGTCTCTGTCTATCCTTCAAGTATTGTGGGTTGGCATAATGGCTGAGGTGTTTACCTTAAAGGTAGAAGGTACAGGGTTTAGTTGTCCCTTTGAAGGGAAATTGGCTATGCTTAAAATAGCCAACAAGGGCAACTAGCATAGCACCTACTTATGAACCTATGAAAAAAGCATCATATAGTTTAGGGCGGGGTTGGATTAATACTGGAGGTGGGTGGCTTAATGGCTAAGGTGTTTACTTCACAGACACAAAGTACAGTGTTTGACAACACAGTCTTCAAATACTCCTGTATTCACCTTGAATATTCATAGATTCATACTAAGCTAACTGCCCTTGTGGGCCATTTTAAGCCTATCCCTTGTGAGACTCAAAATCTGCACCTTGTATTTGTAAGGCAAACACCTTAACCATTAGGCCACCCTCCAAACACCTTAACCATTAGGCCACCCTCCCAACCCATGTGTTCAGCTTAGCACCAGAAATATAGATCCAACTTTACTCTGTGGATAAATCTGCAGATAAAAAGTAGCACACAGTAGTTTCCCTGGGACTCTGTACTGCTGGAATAACTCCCACAAGATATTCTGAGGTACACAAAAATCCAAAACATGGAATGAGGATATTCCAGAAATGATCTATTCTCACCAGGGGTGATATATAATTACTGACAATTTGATGGGTAAGGCCAATCTAATAGATTAGTTCAAGAACAAAAGGGAAATTGGCATGCCTAAAATAGCACAGAAGGGCAGCTAGCCTGGTACTTATATATGAGCCTGTGAAAAAATAAAATAAAAAATATAATTGAATTAATATTATTGCATATGTACAGTGAAACAGAGTAGAGCAGAACTTGGTAGTGATACTTCACAGTGTTTGATTGTCTATTTTGTTTCTCAGCTGTAGTGCCTTCTGTATAGATACTGCATACCCTCTTAGTGTTCTTCTGGGGTTTTGCCTGGTGCTTTTCTTTCATTTCTAATCTCAAAAATGCTGCCAGTTGACTGGTAATCCACGGAACTGCCTGCATGCGTGAAAAAATGAGTGTGGTGTGTGTGTGTGTGTGTGTGTGTGTGTGTGTGTGTGTGTGTGTGTGTGTGTGTGTGTGTGTGTGTGTGTTGTGCATGTTTGAAGGTGTGCATGTCATGTGTGTGAGTGGATGTCATTGTTCAGGATTATTGACAGCCTTCCTCACTCTGAGTGCCAGAATAAGCTCTAGCTAACTCAAAACCCTGAACTCGATTAAGTGAGTTATTAGAAAATGAAAAAATGATCTAACAGGAAGAACCTAACGGTACATATTATCTATATCTCCATCTATATATCTATCGTTATATATATATATATATATATATATATATATATATATATATATATATGTGTGTGTGTGTGTGTGTGTGTGTGTATGTATATATATATATATATATATATATATATATATATATATATATATATATATATATATATATATATATGGGTCTACCTTCATTAACCAAAAGACCACTTGCCCTGAATTCTATTTGGATGTGATGAATTCAATGAAAGCTGAAAATTCCAAAACCATGAAGCACCAAACTTCTTTCACCAGGAAACAAGCCACTTGGCCACCAGGTTAAAATAATACAATGCACAAAAATTAATCCCATCCAAGTGGGGGGCATATACCAACTCTGAGATCATACTACCCAGGGGAAAAGGGCAAAGTTCACCCTGGTGGCCAAGTGGTTTGATTCCCGCTGAAAGAAGTTCGGTGCTTCGTGGTTTTGGAATTTTCAACTTTCGTTGAAGTTGTCTCGTCCAAATGGAATTCAGATAAGTGGTCTTTCGGTTAATGAAGGTAGACCCATATAAATATATATATATATATATATATATATATATATATATATATATATATATATATATATATATATACTAAGCTTTTCTCAAAAATTATACTGTGTAAACCCATATACATAATTGGTCCATACAGTGGCTGAAAGGGAATTTGTGACCAGATCACCTACGTGGTGGACAAATAAATAAAATAAGTTCAAGTCAGATTGAGGTTCTTTTTTCACTGTAATATCCATTGCAGTGATTATAATTGGTGGATCATTCCTTGTCTTGTCTCGATTTTTAGAATATTTTTTCAGATGCAACCCTAACAGAAGCACTGATTTCTAGGTCACACAGCTCACAACATCACAGGAGTAGGCTAATCCCTTCTACTATGATAAGCTCATGATTTCAAGGAGGGGAAAACAATCATGTAATTCCCCCAAAATTAATGCTTACAAGATGCATAATTGCCTTATGCCGAATTTAGTTAGACCAGTTTTGTCAAGTCATTTTGCTTAAAGTTAACTGAATGCTACAGTTGTTCACTGCATTTGGCAGCACAGTGGTGCAGTGGTTAACACTGTCACCTCACAGCAAGAGGTTCTCTGGTTTGATTCTGGGCTGGGGTGCCTTCTGTGTGGAGTTTGCATGTTCTCCCTGTGTTCGCGTGGGTTTCCTCCGGTTTCCTCCCACATTCCAAAGACATGCATCTGGAGCATTTCTCCCCGGGCCTCCGCTGAAAACAGGCTCTGTGGAACCTAGTTGGACTTTCCCGGTCAACAAATGATAAATAAAAATAAATAAATAAGTTATTGAA
>NC_056737.1:1769302224-1769474724 GCF_019279795.1 Protopterus annectens
ATGCATAATTGCCTTATGCCGAAGTTAGTTGGACCAGTTATGTCACCTCATTTTGCTTAAAGTTAACTGAATGCTACAGTTATTAAAATGCCAAATAGCAGACTGCGATCACTGTAGTACTTCCACAAGTCAATGCATTTCAGATTAGTGCTCACATCTGCTCTTAAGGATTGACTTAAGTTAGTGATATGTTTCGTGATAAGATTTGGGTTAAGGATAGAGTTAGGATTTAATTCTAGATTTACAGTTAGGCATAAGGGCTGAAAAGTGACCTATATGAGGGCTGTGGTGGGCTTTTTTTCTTACAACAAATGCTGTGAACAATTATGCTTGTCATTAAACTTTGAAAATTTTTCATGAATTTATTTCAATAAAGTATCTTTTGTTGTCCTCATTTTCATCATTATGGATTCAGAGATATTATTTTTAATGGCAATCTGTTACGTCACATGCCCTTCTAAATATTTTTCTAAATATATTCAATCAAATGTTGTAAATGCTGTTAGATCTATTGCCAATGGCACTGATTGAAATCCGTAGTAATACATCCCCATACCAAGCAGCAGAGCAGCATCAAGGCACTTTACTTGCAAGTGCATAAACGCATCAAAACGAATCAGTAAAAAGATGCATAACTGCATGGGTATGTGTATTCTCTTAGCACACAGGATATTGCAAAAGTGGCATCTCGCTCACTTATGAAACAGAAAACAGTTCAGTTACTTTTGTTGTGCCTTGAGCAATATCAAACACTGTGTCTCCCAGCAATCCACTTTAAAGACATATGTTAACAGTCCTTGAAGCATAAAAATGAGGAAGTGGCCCACTTATAAATGATATACAACTAATAATGTGTGTGTACACCAATCAAGTTTATCATAACATTTCAAAGCACTGTGGCTAATGACTGTGAAGTCATTCATAGATGTATTGTGATTGGATATGTTTAATTCTGGCTATATGACAAGAATAAGGCTTCCATTTAAAAAAAAAAACATAATATGAGACTGCCCAGCTGAGCTCAGTAGGCCATTATGTTAAATATTTAGGTATATCTACTGTTTCAGTGTGCCTATACATTTTTCTAAAATTATATTCTTGTGGACTCAGACACACACACACACACACACACACACACACACACACACACACACACACACACACACACACACACACACACATGCGTGCACGCACTCACATATACACACACACACACACACACACACACACACACACACACACACACACACACACACACACACACACACACACACACACTGCACATACACACACACACACACACACACACACACACACACACACACACACACACACACACACACACACACAAACACACACACATATACCTCAGCTGCTAAAACTTACTGCAGTATGTAAGCAAAAAGAAATGTTCCGCTTTTTAATCTGTCAGAACTTTCAATCTTGTTATACACCGAAGACATCTGCAGGACTGAAACCTCTGCATTTAGTCCTGCCCTCTAGTTATTGCCTATGAGGGGTTTTCATATGCTCTCCATGTCTGCATAGGTTTTGTCCTGGTAACACAGATTCCACCCAATGCCCAAAATATATTCTGATTGACTGGCTACTGTAAATTGTCTAAATAAGCTGCCTTTGCCCTGCCATCTTAGCCCATGTCAAGGTGGAAAAGGGTCCAAAACAGATCACCTCACTTATTATTTACTTATTTAATGTTTTCAATAAGGTAGAAAATACAACTGGACATATCTTGTTTACAGTAGAGGGCTGGAGAGTGAAGGTCCAGTAATATACATGTAATAGACAAATTAATAATTAGCTACAATAAGGATTAAAATCATTAAACCGGAGAAAGTATCCATAAAATGTTCAAACAGAGTAAAACAATGTTCAGTATTGAAAAAGAGTAGATGAAAATAAGAAATATTGTATTCAGGATAGGAAATGCAGAGTGTATTGAAATTTATCACTATACAGAAATACTCGTGCAGGATAGAGCGAAGCATACTGAGATAGAGTGAGCACAAATTTAAATTGTAGTAAACTACACCTGGGCATGCTATGACTTGGGTAACAAATAAATTAAAAAAACATTAGTGACAACAGTTTCTGAGATTGATGAAGGACAAGTATTTAAAATAGTAATGGCTATGGACTGCAACACCATAGATTTTTTTACAGGACCCTTGAATTAATGTGCAGGCACTGCATTACAGGTACATAAGACTGATGTCCCAGCATGCCAGAATTTGCTAGCAGCCTTATCACTCAGTTTCCATCATTCTGTGCTGTACATTAGAAGTTTTAAGCAACTATAGTGAATAACCACAGCACCATATTATATTCTAGGTGTTTTCCACAGCTGTTCTATATAGTCTTACCTATGAAAATGCTTTCTAATGGTTACACTTCAATAACTAGGCAGTTTATATTTTGTGAAGCCCATTTAGAAAGTGGAACTAAAAGCTGTTTATTTGCTTTTTATTATACTTTCAGAAATGGGCTGTTTCTACTAGCTACAATCCATTTACAGAAGAGATTTGAAAGGAAAAGCATTATAATTATTGCAATTTCATAGTTTTATAGTTTAGTACTAGGCTATCTGCCCTGGGGCATTTGTAAGCCTAGCCATAGTGATGTGGCTTTCGCCACCCCATAAAATGGTACAAAATGCACAGAATAGATTTAGAATACTGTGCCTCTGTCTAGTAGTGACACAGTGAAGGTCCCCTTATATAATATAATTAGTTTACTGTGCCCCTGTCTAGTAGTGACACAGATGTGACCCCTGGGGTAAACTTATGATCTCCCATCCACTCATCAAGATTTCTCTTGAAGAGAGTCAGTGAGGGGCTCTGCCTAAGATGAACTGGGACCTTGTTCCAGAGCATGGGAAGCCTCTGGATTATGAATCTATCCCTCCAGCATGTCCTATTCATACTTGTGCCGAGGTTTAAGTCTTTAGCTCTCGTGGTTCTGATGGATTTGGATTTTTTTGAGGTGGAGCATGTCCATCAGTTCCTGATTGGACACAGCCTTGTACGTCAGGCAGAGATCACCTCTGAGCAGGCGGTATGCTACTGAATAGAGCTGGAGTTTCTTTAGTCTGGCAGAATAAGACATATGTTGGAGACCCTTGATCCTATTGGTGAGGTACTTTTGTGGTCTCTCCAGCTGTTGCAAATGCCGGGTGATGTACATACCAAATGGGGCACTGTACTCAATCATGGGTCTGATGAGGGAGGAGTATAGGGGTACAATGACATCCTTGGATCTGGATGTGAATCCCTTCATGATAAGGTGTGCAAGGTAGAATGTTTTTCTAACCACTTTGGCAACGTGGGTGTCAAATGAGAGGTCACTGTCGACTTGGGTCCCTAGGTCTCTGATTACTTTTTCCGTACTCAGTGGGTTGCTGTCTATGTGATAATTTGTGGGGATGACTATACATTTTTTGGCATTTAGTTTAAGGCCATGACTCCGGCACCAGTTGTCCGTTTCTGTGAGGCCTTTTTGTAGGATGTATGTGTCTGCTGGTGTATCGACTATGGCGCCTAGTTTGCAGTCATCTGCGAACTTTGTCAGCCACAACCCTCTCATGTTTGCTTTAACATCTGAGAAATAAATGCCGAACAAGAGGGGTCCCAGGACAGATCCCTGTGGGACACACCACTTGTGACTGGCTTTAAGTCTGACATTGCTCCAGCGATTTTAACTTTATGGGTTCTGTCCTTTATTGTTGATGCAGTGAGAAAAAGACAGCAACTATGAAACATAAATGTCAGAATTTAACAAGCATAGTGAATTTTTGACGAGTTGGTACAAATCTTAGTCATTAAAAGTTATGTCAAAAAACAGTTTGGAAAAATTAGCATCACACTATATACCAATACAATTCAATTGCTATTTTTATGAATTCGTTTTCTAAACAAAAAAGAAATAAGCAATAGTATGTCAAATAAGAAAAAGGAGAAATCATATTACATAAAATCACTTTCACACTTAAGATTTTGTTAGGTTTACTCCACCATTAAATTAGTAATAACCCATTTAGTACATTTTCAAACATAGCAGATAAGATTCAAAAGAAAGAAAAAGGCTGAAAGTTTAGGGGTAGATCATTTAATGGGAAAGCAACATAAAATATACATCAAATTCAAAGCATAAATAATGGACTCATCTCACATGTAGCTAGGTTTGAGTTTTGCAAGCAGTAATCTTTGATTTTGTTTACAGGCTCAGCCCGAAAGTCAGTGCCAACTGGGTCTGAAATCTGCTGGTTTAAGTGACTGAGGAGAAGTTTTTTTTCTTTTAACTTGCCTCAGATAAACTTTGAGTACTATGTTTTGAAAGTGATGTTTTTTTCCATGAATTCACCAAGCAAAGGATGAAGACATATAGCTAGTATCTGATTTTTCTGTGTTAAAAACACAAATTTGCATTTAGTCTAAGCAATGGCTACCTCAGAGGTAATTAAATTAAGAAGTGTTATTGTGCAGGGAGCACAATCCTTGAGTGGGAACGGATGGGGTTTCTCATGCCTCCAACGTAAGCAAATAAATGTCTAGCTACAATCTTTTGATCCCAAGTTTGCATATTTGAAGTTTTTTTTTTATGTTGTAGGAGATCTCCATGATATTTGATAGCTTCTTTAAATTCAACAGTTAATGGTCATCTGTTTTCTATCACAGACAGCAAGTTCCATTGCAGGGGAATTACATCACAATGGTTTACTGAAGTTGAGGTACATTAGGGAATCAGGTATAGGAGGACCTGAGTAAACATTAGTTAAATTTGCTTTGAATCACTTCCCAAAGGGAAATTAGCCAGGATGCATTCTGGACATGAAGGAATGCTATGTGTGTTTGTGTGTGTGCGTGTGTGTGCGTGAGTGTGTGTGTGTGTGTGTGTGTGTGTGTGTGTGTGTGTGTGTGTGTCTGTGTATGTAAGCTCCATTATAAACAGAGTTGCACTTGTCAAATGAGGAGCACTATGTTTAAAATTTTGAACTTTCACAACCTGCTTAAGAGCTCCTCTAAGGTATTCCTAGTTGATGGTTCACCTTCTTTACTGGGATGTAAGCATGTGATCCAGTGGTCATTTCCTGGCTAGTATGGACCTTACACAGTCTGTGCACCAAACAACTCTGGAAGTTTATCCACTGATTTAATGCAAAGAAGACTTCTTCTTTCAAAGGATTTTCCTTCCAGACAAAGCATATTTGGCTTGCCTAGGATGGGGTAGAATGTGTGTTTGATTAGTCTAGACTGCAACCTATCAAAGCCCTGATGCAACATTTTATATAGAGAACTACAGGCATGACATTTTATTTATTTATTTATTTATTTATTTGACTTTCTTGATTGAGAAATTAAGACTGGGCAAAAACGATTTCAGCAGAGGCCTTGGGAAGAAAAGCTCCACAGTTAAATCACGTATATTATGGTAAAACTCATTTCTACATGTGCAGTACATTTTACATGAAGTTTATATTTTTTCAAGAAATAAAGGGAGTGTACATGTACTGAAAACAGTAAAATAAATTTATATGCACTAAATAGTCATCATTAGAGAATGAAATAGAAGCAAAACATTATATATATCTGCTCAATATATAGTGGCAAAGAAATATAACAGCGTTTTATTGGATGACAATAACTGCAAATACAAATAGTAGTAATCTTGATTTAACATTAAGAATGAAAGAAAACGTAGGCTGGTGAAATAATCAGAAAGACAGTTAGACAGTAGAGTGCTAGTGACTGGAAAGGCAAGAAGGCAGTTAGAAAAGAGACAGTTGGAGAGTTAATGAGATTTTATTAGATAAGATAGGGTATGTGGATTAGAAAGTAGAGAGGTTCTATGTTTATTAGTTAAGAGATATCTACGGAGAAGACTATATGTGTCTAAGTAATATACAATCTGTATGTGGTGCCATTTATTCCTGTTAATGGGGAAGTAGAAAGGCTCATGAAAGGATTCTTGGGGTGCATGAACAAGTGTGCACACATGTTTATGTAAGTGTGTGTGTGTGTGTGTGTGTGTGTGTGTGTGTGTGTGTGTGTGTGTGTGTGTGTGTGTGTGTGTGTGTGTGTGTGTGTGTGTGTGTGTGTGTGTGTGTGTGTGTGTGTGAGAGAGAGAGACCTGCTCCACAAGTTATTTACTGGATTCACATAATTTATGCTTTTCAATAAACTCTGTGGTTTAGAATTTCACGGAACTCCTCTTTTTCCTTTGACACAAGATATACATTTGTTCCAAAGGCTCAATAATTCTAGATTTTTAGAAGCCCTGTGAGTTTCCTTTTGTGTTGTATGACTTTCGTGCCTTGTGTGTGTCTCTGTCTTTCTCTTATATGAGTCCTAGATAAGGATGTCATCCATGGAGCAAAGTTCTATTTGAGTTATAATTCCCTTTGTGGTGTGCAGGAAAAAAAAATGGCAGTGAATTATATAAACAGTTCACCAGTACTGAATAAAACTGTTTTAAGATGTCCTGTTGATAATGTCTAAGTTAGTACCACTGCTTTCAGCGCAGAAATTTGTGAAGATTTATTCCTTGATTGTTAAAGACAGAACAATACAGGAAGGGAATACATGCATTGCATATAGGGGTTACTATTTGCTTATTTTATCGGTTATCATGCCATCTATCCTGAACTTGTGAAGTATCAGTATTTAATGATGAATGTCGAAGGCTTCTATTGCTGTTTTCCTTATTAAACTGGATGAGATAGCTGTACATCTGTTAATGACTGTATGCAGGACCAAGGTGGTCATACCATGAAATATTAAGGTTACCTAGTATGACTTTTTGTGTGACTGTGGACATTGAGCCAGGACTCAACTAGGAGAAAGATGTTTTGTGTATGTCTTGGCTTGTACTATTCACAATAGACATTAAGAGACTTGTTAACCTAAGGGTGACAGCATTTAGATCCCTTCTAGTTCTAGTAGTCAGAAGGCAGGACTCTCTCTCTATAATAAATTTCTTTCTATCAGTCTATCTGTCTATCTACCTACCTACCTCTCTAAATATGGGAATACTTACTTACATAGACAAACCCAAATGTTAAAGGTCACAACATTGACTACAATAGGTTAAGCTGAACGTTAACATACTACCATGCATGTGCCAAGAAAGAACCTCAGTGCATGCAACTATCCAAAAAAAAAAAACACAGACAAAAAAAAAACTTCTTTGCAGGGTGACAAGCCTCCCTGCACCACCATGTGAAGTGCTACACTCCCCAATCTCCTGCTAATTGGAAATGCTAATTCCAAGACAGCACAATCCCAGGGAAAATGGAATATTCTCCTACACAGAGATTGTCGACCTTCACACATCTGTCAACCATCTGCATATGTTAACCAAGTAGTCATTTAAATAGATGTCATCCACCATACCTTTCAACCAAATGCCCAAGTCCTATATAATGTATATATATATATATATATATATATATATATATATATATATATATATATATGGGTCCCCTACGAAATCCCGAATGCACAGAATCCTGACACCCAAAATACCAAGACGAAAAGCCTGAAACCCCACATTACTGAAAGACCAGAAGCGCGAAATTCAAAATCCCGATGTTAAGGGATTTTGAGTTAGTGCTTCTGGTGTTGCAGTTCAGGTAAGTATGTGTGTGTAAGTGTGTTTGTGGGGGCTTTAGTGTGTGTAAGTATGTGTTGTGACTGTGGTGTGTGTGTATGTGTGTGTGTTTGTGTGTGTGTGTGTGTGTGTGTGTGTGTGTGTGTGTGTGTGTGTGTGTGTGTGCGTGTGTTTGTGCACGTGTGCATGTGTGTGTGTGTGTGTGTTTGTGTGTGTGTGTGTGTTTGTCTGTGTATGTAAGCTCCATTATAAACAGAGTTGCACTTGTCAAATGAGGAGCACTATGTTTAACAAGATTCCAAGATGGCTGCCGACTAGATTAGCCCCTATTCACTGAGCTCCTCACAGTTATTTAATATTTAACTTTTTTTACAACTTTGGAGTGATATTTTTCCTCAGTTTTTTAAACAAAATACTTCTTTAAGAGTTTGTCTTCGTATTTGGATTATTTTCTTCCCTGGAAATCTCAGCTTTGGAATTATTTTACCTCAGAACAGTTTTTGTGGCTTCAATTGTCTTGGATACATCCAGCTTAAAGACTCCTCCCAGATTCTGCTATCCTGACTTCACACCTCCATTCTGGGTATGGCTGCTAAATCTGACTCCATGGAGACACAGACAACAAAGGCCAAATTCTCTTCAATGCTCTCACCAGTTCAAAAAGACTAAGAACTACTAAACATCCCTCTGAAAATACTAAAGTAAGTAATAAAGATGCAAATGACAAACTTGAATTTAGATGAACTAAAATTAGTATTACAACCAATTCAAAATGCTATTCAAAATTTCTCAGAACAATTTACTGACTTTGGTAAGACTCTAAAGCAAATAAGTGAGAGAATGGATGTTATTGAAAGTAAAAATACTGCTTTAGAAATAAGAACTGATACAGTGGAAAGAGATATTAAAGCTAAAGATAAGATTATTACAGAAATTCAGGCTAAATTGCTGGACTTGGAAGCTAGAAGCCGTAGAAATAACATTATTATCAGAGGTTTGCCAGAATCCTATGAAAACCAAAACTTGTTATCAGTGACAAAACAGATTTTTGAGGCTTTATTAAACTGTGAGGCAACTTCAAAAACTGTAATTATAGAGAGAGCACATAGAGCATTGCATGCTAGTCAGGATTCTACCTCTCCTCGGATTATATATACTAAGTTACTGAATTTTCAAGACACTTTTCAGATTCTAGAAGCAGCAAAATCCAAAAAACAGTTTGTCTGGAAAAACCATAAACTGTCATTTTCACAAGATCTTCCTCAACAAATAAAAATGAAAAGACAAAAACTTTCACCTTATTGTGCAGACCTTATTAAAAGAGGGATAAGGTTTAGAATGAACTATCCAAATACCATGTCTTTTACTTATAATGACAGAAAGTTTACCTTTACAGATCCTAAGGAAGAAAAAGAAATATTCCTAAAAATATTCAAGAAGCTTCCTGAATCTATGTCTTAATAATGCATTCTTTATCAAGCTTTAATTGTGCTAATATTATTTATTTATTTATTTATTTTTCGTTAGTATGTTGTGTTTCTAATTGAAAAAGTAACTTAAAATACTTAATTGATTCATAACTGTCTACACATAAACAGTCAATTAAGCTTTTAATATAGTATGCTCAAGTTCCTTTTATTGTTTATGACAGTTATCACTACTTTAATATTTTATCATTCTCATCAATTTAGTTGCTGACATTGTGTTCCGTTGTTACAGCGCATGAATTAATATGTAAACATGCTGTTATTGCTGAAATTTCTCTTATAACATTTTGGAGGGAATTTATTCACCTCTCGAGACTTTAAAAAGTGTAAGATTGTTCATCTTGGCAGTAACAGACTCTCCGATAGACACACACGCTGTATGTTGAATCTACGGAGCCTCAGAGTGACGTCATCACTTATACAAGCAATCTGTGCGCATACAGTCATTGGGTATTCTAAACTCAGCGCTTTATAGTTTAAACTAATGATCGCGCTGTGTACTGTAGAGCAAGTGAAGATTTTATGATATGTGCAGAGTTCTTTCGCATGAAATACGCTGTTACAAGCTAAACGGGGATGTTAGATGCTTCATACATTCGGTATGCCTTTAAGAAGCTCCTTGATATGGTCGCAAAGATGGAAACATCCTTACTGTGAATAAATGGTATGGTTCTCTTTCGTTTAAAGTGTATAAATGCAGATTTTCTTAATATTTGATTAATGTGAAACTTAAGGTAAACAGCACAGATGTATTTTACAGGGGTTGTGTCTTCTTAACAAGTGGATTGATCTGTATGGTATTGAATGCAACTATTGAATATGTCTCAATCTATGTGTTTATGCTAACATTTCAGTTCAAAAAGTAACTTGCACACTTATTTCATAAAGCAAATATCTTTCAATGTTTTTTTAGATGGGTATGACTTATGTTAGTTCAGTATACCTTTTTGTTCTAATATTAAGCCCTTATATTTAAAGTTATTTGATGTTTTTAAATAACAAATTTCTGCTTATTGGTTTAATAACTATGTGCACTGTCATCTAGATTTATCTTTTGCATTGGGCCTTTTTCTGTAATGGTATCTAATTAAAACTAAATGGAAAATTCATTCTACTTCTAGATGTCAAATCTGAGGCTTTAAGTTAAATGACAATAGTGAGTACCTGATTCATAGATGGCAGTTCAAATTTGGGACAAAATAATTACAAACTTTTATGGTCTCTAATAGTTAATGTTTTATTTGGAAATAGTGATGCGTGTTGCTTTGTGGTCTCTTATTTTACATGTATTTGGGAATATATGTTCCCTGTGACATGGTAAGGGGTAGTTTCTCTTCTAATGTGGCAAGTGGGATCAGGAATTTCCTTTGAATGGCTTGTCAGATGTTGGATTTCTTTTGGCTGTTATCCTGGTCATTTATATTGTGCTGTAATAACCCTTGTGAATTAGAGTAGATCTTTATGTCGGAACACTTCTGTTATTGGATCCTGTGTCTTATTGGGATTGTTTCAGGTCTATTGTTTCCTTTTTATTGAAATTCAAAGTGGCGCGTTAGGTATATTCATGCTGTATTTTTGTTAAGGAAGTATAGGCTGTCTTTATAGACTTGTAATTTTAACAATTGTTTGTCTGCAGACATGTATGCAAATGGCACTTATGATGGATGATGTTTATGCTGTTATTCTTTACTTAGTAATACGCTTAATCTTTTTATTAGATTTGAATATATTTGATTTAACTTATTCAGATTTACAAAATGGTATTTGATGTTGATTTGGGGTCAGATCTTCCTTTATCTTTTAGTTTAATATGTATTAGTCCTAGTTTATTGTATTATAATTCTAAATATATTATTCAGTTCAGTTAGATAATAGACTATACATAATAATTTTAAGTTAATTAATCTAGTTATACTCTGGTAATTCAAACTTATGTTTTAACAAACAATATAATTCATATTACAAATTCCATTTTATCTGCTTATTTAGGCCAAAATATGCATATGAGATTTGTGAGGAAAAACATTTAAATTTAGACTTTTCTATATTTTAGGAGCCAGTGATTACAAATGTATAGGGATTGAATATGTTGGACGTCTTGAGTTTAGACAGATTTGTAAATATGTTTAGTTGTATTGTGTGGTTTATAGTCCTTTTAATGGCTTTAAGTAAAGTGTTTTGTAACAAATTGAAGATTTTGGTAACCAAAAATTCTAATTTTATTCTCTTTTTTCTTGATCTTCCTTCTGTAACAGGGGTATGGTGGGCAGGCACTAGGGTTAGAAAGAAGGAAGTGTATAATTCCATCTTTATATTTTATTTGTGGATACATTTATTGTTGTGATATTATCTAATCAAGACCAGAAGAGATGTATTGTTTTATCGTTGGGTATTAGTTCTATTTTGTTCAGGTTAATATATTATATTTTCATTAATTTAGTATCTAGCCTATATTGCTCTTATGACAAATGACATAATAGTTGAGTCCTGGAATGTTAGAGGAATTCAAAACAAAGCTAAAAAATCCTTATTATTCCATTTGATATTTAAATCACAAGCCAATATTTGTTTTATTCGAGACACATATTCCTCGTGATATTTGGGACAAGGAAAGGAATAAAAAATGGATCAAGAAGATAGTAGCTTCCGGGGATTCTTCTAATTCTAGGGGAGTGGCCATAATTGTTAAACATAAATTCTCAGGGACTATAATTGATGAGAAATGCGACAATGAAGGTAGATGGTGTCTTTTTACAGCTACTTTTCATAATCTGGATAAACCACTTTTGGTTCTAAATTTATATGGTCCTTGTAATCAACAACATTCTTTTATCTTAAAAATATATAATATACTCACATCTTATAAGGATCATTATATTATAGTAGGAGGGGATTGGAATGCAGTCATAAACCCAGAAATTGACAGATCTAGCTGTCCCACTTCTTATAATTACCAAGCATCTTTGGCCCTCGAAGATTTAATTTTGGAATATAATTTAATTGACCCACTGCATTTTACAAAAATCTCAAATAAGAAAGAAATTTATACATATTATTCAAAATGTTATCGCTCTTGGTCTAGATTGGATTTTTTTCTGGTTTCCAATTTTCTTTCAAAATTTATATTGGATTTTATACTGAACCCAGATTCTTTTCGGACCACTCAAGAATTGTACTAAATTTAAACATTATTCATAATGATAAAAACAATACTCACAAAAACAATTGGTCGCTAAACAATAATTTACTCTTAAATAATGATATATGTAAACAGTGTTCTGATATAATTCAGGAAATGGAGCATGATCTGGATTTAACAGATATTCCCTATGACGTTCAATGGGTTGCTTGTAAGGTGAGATTAAGAGGATTGTTTATCGGTAAATCTGCATACCTTAAAAAACAATATAATAAAAAAGAAGTTTTTCTAAAGTCTAGAATCCAGTATCTCGAAAATCAATTTAGACTAAATCAAGATAATGTACTTGAAAAGCAAATCATAGACTACCAAAAAGAACTAATTTTGCTACATCAGAATAACCTCTCTATAGTAGATCAAAGATTACTAGCTACTTATTCAGAATGGGCTCAAGTTCCGTCTAAAATCTTAGCCAGAATAATTAAAAATAACCCGATAGACCTAAAATTTCATCTTTATTACACAAAAATAAATTATATAATACAGATAAGGAAATTTTACATCTTTTTACCTTACTCTATACAGAGTTATACTCTAATTCATCCAATTTGTTGATTAACAATCATATAAATAGTTTTCTAAGCTCTTTAAAATTTCCTAAATTAAATGAAAATCAAAAAAATTTACTTTCAGCTCCTCTTACTTTTAAAGAAATTTCAGATTCAATAGATAGACTTAAATCGGGTAAATCTCTTGGTCCAGATGGGTTTACGCCAGAATTTTTTAAATCCTTTAAGTCGATAATTGTTCCTTTTCTCTTTAAAGGATATAACTACATTAAAATTGAGGACATATCTGATCTTTACTGGAACAGGTCTAAAACAATATTAATTCTGAAAAATAATAAAGAAAAAACTAACCCCTCAAATTACAGGCCTATTTCTTTAATCAATATAGACATAAAGATTTTATCATCAATTTTGGCTAATAGATTAAAACAGGTCTTACCCTCAATTATTTCTCAAGACCAAACAGGCTTTATGTCTCATAAACATGCATGGGATAATACCCTAACTCTGGAATCTATTATTCATCTTTTAAAAAATGACTCTAACCCAATATATGCATTGATTCTTGATGCATCAAATGCGTTTGATAGAGTATGTTGGGATTTTCTCTTTCAAACTATGACATGCTTTAATTTCCCCATATCCTTTACAAATTTAATAAAAACATTATATAAGGATATGTATACTAGTCTGTATATTAATGGTTACACGTCTTCCCCTATAAAGATTACCAGAGGTACAAGGCAAGGTTGCCCCTTGTCCCCTTTTCTTTTTAATATATACTTGGAACCATTGCTGCTATATATTACTCAAAACACCTTTCATAATATTCCAAGAATCTTTAACACAAATATTTTTTTTCTGCATTTGCTGATGATCTAGTAATATATTTCCAAACTCCATTATCTGACCTTAGTAAAATAACAAACTCTATTGAACGTTTCTCTCTTGCTTCAAATTATCTTATAAATACTTCAAAAACTCATATTCTTCCTTTAAATCACAAGGTTCATAAATTGTTTTTGTTTTCTGATTCACAAATCCAGATTACTTTTGGTGTGAAATATTTGGGAATTAACATGGAGCACAATAATCACTCCTCATTTCAAAACAACATGAGTAAAATATGGAAATCTATAATGTTTGACATGAATAGATGGGAACAGCTAAATCTGTTACTTTTATCAAAAGCTGCAATAATTAAAATGAATATTCTTCCAAAATGTATATATCAATTCAATTCTTTGGATCAGATAATTCCCAAATCTTTTTTCGAAAAGGTAAATAAAGAATTAGCAAAATTTATGTGGTTTCCCAAATCGGTTAGGATCTCCTATTCTAGATTGTCAATTACTAAAGATAAGGGAGGTTTGGGATTACCAAATTTTTACCTATATTATCTAATTGTTTCAGCAAATAAGCTATTAACTATATCTAACTTTAATAGTAGTAAAGGTATTCAGTACCCAATATGGGTTAGGTTGTGGTATCATTATATTTTATCTAAAAATATAAATCCGGAGGCCATCCCTTTTATTTATTTAAACATGAAGAGCACCTGTAAAATTTCGACCCTTCTTAAACACAAGATTAATGCTTTTCAGAATTTATTAAAAATCTGCAATCTTGATAAGTTTTTTCACCTCTTTCAACCACTTCATTTAAATCCGAACATAATGTTAGATAACTCTCCATTTAATCTAACAAATTATCCTCTTATTAAAAAGTTAAAAGTTTGGGACATCTTGAAATATAAAGACTTGTCACTAGCAAATTTACGTAAGATTCTAAAAGTTAGTTGGAAATACACTACAGTTTTACGTCAAATAAGAGAGGTAATTATGATAAAGTTTGATTTCATAAAGCCTACAGAACTTGATCTTAATAATTTAAAAATGATAATTAAAACATTATCGTCATCAGTGAAAATGTTATCAAAGTCCTATAAACTGATAAACAAATTAACATTAGACCAGAATTGTCTTTTCTCAAATACCTGGTTGAATCATAATTCTCAAATAACTGAGAATCAAAAACTTCTAGCAATCAGAAACACCAGAGAATTTACTCCATTTAAGAAATTGATCTACACTCAATTAGTGATTAGCAATAACGCTTATCATACTCCATATAAATTAAATAAATTTAACGCCAGTAAATCTCCATTGTGCACATGTTGTTCCTTTCCCCAAGCTGACCTTTTACATATCCTGTGGTATTGTCATTTTTCTCATAAACTTTGGACCTCTTTGAAGGTAAGACTGCAGAGAATGGGGTATCATAAATCTACGCTGTCATGGGAATTTGCTATACTTCATATACCGTTAGTTCATCTTTCCAAACTGGATACTCACGCACTTATTTTTATTTGTTCGCTTATAAAACTTTATATTACTCAAAATTGGCTTGATCGTACTAAATTAAACTGGGATACTTTTCAAAAAATGGCTTACCTATATATTGATGCACAAAAAAACTTGTTTAAGAGTCCAATAAAAATGATTTTAAAAAATAGAGTGTTGGGGAAGGTTTTAAGTATTATAAACAATTAATACCTTCTAGAGTTTTTTTTTTTTCTCCTGGTCTTGATTATTAGCTCTTTTATTTTGTTAACCATACTTTATTTACATAAATGTGTATAATGTCTAAATTTACCACTGATTTTATGGTTACCGATTGTACATAGTGTATATATTGGGATTTGTTATTTAATGTTCTTTTTTAACTCCAACAAGAGTTGCATTTTGTTTTATCAAATTGTTAATCTTTACACAATTCCTAAATGTAATGTTTTTAAATCAATAAAAAGTTTTTTGAGAAAAAAAAAGGAGCACTATGTTTAAAATTTTGAACTTTCACAACCTGCTTAAGAGCTCCTCTAAGGTATTCCTAGTTGATGGTTCACCTTCTTTACTGGGATGTAAGCATGTGATCCAGTGGTCATTTCCTGGCTCGTATGGACCTTACACAGTCTGTGCACCAAACAGCTCTGGAAGTTTATCCACTGATTTAATGCAAAGAAGACTTCTTCTGTCAAAGGATTTTCCTTCCAGACAAAGCATATTTGGCTTGCCTAGGATGGGGTAGAATGTGTGTTTGATTAGTCTAGACTGCAACCTATCAAAGCCCTGATGCAGCATTTTATATAGAGAACTACAGGCATGAAATTTTATTTATTTATTTATTTATTTGACTTTCTTGACTGAGAAATTAAGACCGGGCAAAAACCATTTCAGCAGAGGCCTGGGGAAGAAAAGCTCCACAATTAAATCACGTATATTATAGTAAAACTCATTTTTACATGTGCAGTACATTTTACATGAAGTTTATTTTTTTTTAAGAAATAAAGGGAGTGTACATGTACTGAAAACAGTAAAATAAACTTATATGCACTAAATAGTCATCATTAGAGAATGAAATAGAAGCAAAACATTATATACATCTGATCAATATATAGTGGCAAAGAAATATAACAGTGTTTTCTTGGCTGGCAATAACTGCAGATACAAATAGTAGTAATCTTGATTTAACATTAAGAATGAAAGAAAATGTAGGCTGGTGAAATAATCAGAAAGACAGTTAGACAGTAGAGTGCTGGTGACTGGAAAGGCAAGAAGGCAGTTAGAAAAGAGACAGTTGGAGAGTTAATGAGATTTTATTAGATAAGATAGGGTATGTGGATTAGAAAGTAGAGAGGTTCTATGTTTATTAGTTAAGAGATATCTACGGAGAAGACTATATGTGTCTAAATAATATACAATCTGTATGTGGTGCCATTTATTCCTGTTACTGGGGAAGTAGAAAGGCTCATGAAAGGATTCTTGGGGTGCATGAACAAGTGTGCACACATGTTTATGTAAATCTGTGTGTGTGTGTGTGTGTGTGTGTGTGTGTGTGTGTGTGTGTGTGTGTGTGTGTGTGTGTGTGTGTGAGAGAGAGAGAGAGAGAGAGAGACCTGCTCCACAAGTTATTTACTGGATTCACATAATTTATGCTTTTCAATAAACTCTGTGGTTTAGAATTTCATGGAACTCCTCTTTTTCCTTTGACACAAGATATACATTTGTTCCAAAGGCTCAATAATTCTAGATTTTTAGAAGCTCTGTGAGTTTCCTTTTGTGTTGTATGACTTTCATGCCTTGTGTGTGTCTCTGTCTTTCTCTTATATGAGTCCTAGATAAGGATGTCATCCATGGAGCAAAGTTCTATTTGAGTTATAATTCCCTTTGTGGTGTGCAGGAAAAAAAAATGGCAGTGAATTATATAAACAGTTCACCAGTACTGAATAAAACTGTTTTAAGATGTCCTGTTGATAATGTCTAAGTTAGTACCACTACTTTCAGGGCAGAAATTTGTGAAGATTTATTCCTTGATTGTTAAAGACAGAACAATACAGGAAGGGAATACATACATTGCATATAGGGGTTACTATTTGCTTATTTTATCGGTTATCATGCCATCTACCCTGAACTGGTGAAGTATCATTATTTAATGATGAATGTCGAAGGCTTCTATTTCTGTTTTCCTTATTGAACTGGATGAGATAGCTGTACATCTGTTAATGACTGTATGCAGGACCAAGGTGGTCATACCATGAAATATTAAGGTTACCTAGTATGACTTTTTGTGTGACTGTGGACATTGAGCCAGGACTCAGCTAGGAGAAAGATGTTTTGTGTATGTCTTGGCTTGTGCTATTCACAATAGACATTAAGAGACTTGTTAACCTAAGGGTGACAGCATTTAGATCCCTTCTAGTTCTAGTAGTCAGATGGTAGGACTCTCTCTCTATAATAAATATCTTTCTATCAGTCTATCTGTCTATCTACCTACCTACCTGTCTAAATATGGGAATACTTATTTACATAGACAAACCCAAATGTTAAAGGTCACAACATTGACTACAATAGGTTAAGCTGAACGTCAACATGCTACCATGCATGTGCCAAGAAAGAACCTCAGTGCATGCAACTATCCAAAAAAAAAAAAAACACAGACAAAAAAAAAACTTCTTTGCAGGGTGACAAGCCTCCCTGCACCATCATGTGAAGTGCTACACTCCCCAATCCCCTGCTAATTGGAAATGCTAACTCCAAGACAGCACAATCCCAGGGAAAATGGAATATTCTCCTTCACAGAGATTGTCGACCTTCACACATCTGTCAACCATCTGCATATGTTGACCAAGTAGTCATTTAAATAGATATATATATATGTGTGTATAAATATATATATATATATATATATATATATATATATATATATATATGTGTATATATGTGTGCATATGTATAAATACATATACACACACACACATATATATATATATATATATATATATATGGGTCCCCTACGAAATCCCGAATGCACAGAATCCCAACACCCAAAATACCAAGACGAAAAGCCTGAAACCCCACATTACTGAAAGAGCAGAAGCGCGAAATTCAAAATCCCGATGTTAAGGGATTTTGAGTTAGTGCTTCTATTGTTGCAGTTCAGGTAAGTATGTGTGTGTAAGTGTGTTTGTGGGGGCTTTAGTGTGTGTAAGTATGTGTTGTGACTGTGGTGTGTGTGTGTGTGTGTGTGTGTGTGTGTGTGTGTGTGTGTGTGTGTGTGTGTGTGTGTGAGGGACTGTAATGTGTGGGTGTGAGTTTGCCTTGTGTATATGTTTGTGTGATCTTGGAGTTAGAATAATAAAGTAGGGAGGTGTGGGGGGCACAGCCCCTCACATGGGGGGTGCAGTGGGATGAAGCCCCCTTTCTTATCTTTAGTGTATTGTGGTTTGTTTGGTTATGAGGGGAGGGTGTGTGTATGCTTGTGTGTGTGCTGTATGTATGTATTAGTTTCACGATTTTGAAATTCGCTTTCAATGTTTCAGTAATGTGGGGTTTCAGGCCTTTCATCTCGGGTTTGGGTTTGATTGGAACTTCTACTATTAATACCCTTATTTAACTCAAAAAGGGAATTTTAAGTGTGGGAGATGTAATTGATGTACCCACATTTTGGAAACCAGTGACAAGTTTAAATTTAATGGTAAAAATATTACCATTAAGGGACACTACAATTGTAGTAGTTCTAATGTTGTTTATATGGCCAAGTACCTAGGTCTCTTATGACCTTATAGAATACTATTTAAAACATATAAGGTAGGAACATCTTTTTTTTACAAAATAGTACTATGCTGCACTTTTTTGCATTTAACTTTTGACTATTTTCAGAACACCAGGTATATGCATTTTCTATCCCTTGCTGGAGCGGTTTAGTGTCACTGGATGAGTGAATAACAGTTCACTAGCCATACTTGTAGAATATTGGACTGGATGTCTGCAAAATAAATGCCAAACAGGAGAAATTCTAGCACTGATCCCAGTAGTACCCCCTAGTTACAATCTTACATTCAGAGAAGGTATCATTAACTTTCACGACCTGGTATCTGCCAGACAGCCAATTTGCAATCCACTAGATAATAGAAGAGTTTAGACTAAGTTTGTCTAATTTTTTAACAAGCCTTCATTGGGTGATAGTGTCAAAAGCAATGGCCATATTGAGATAAGTAGTGTGCACTGAGTGACCAATGTCCACAGCTTCTGCAAGTTTTTCAAAGAAGCTTACTTGGGCAGGATAGAGTACCTGCCTTTCATAAAACCAAACTGACTGGTATGTAGATCTGTTAATCTGCAAATGTCTGTATAAATGAGTTTTGCTATGATACATTCCTTGACTTTCCATATAAAGCTGGTGAAGTTGTTGGACCTTTAAGTGCCTGGATCTGTATAAGGCCACCCTTTTGTAGGGAACTCATTGGCTTTTCCCTAGGCATCAAGCACAAATCCTGAGGCTGAGTTTGAAAAGTTTAAGTACAGGCACAGATAGTACTCAACACTGATAAGAACACAGCCACGTATGTTCTCTGGTCCCCTGGAAGTGTCCCTTTTAGTCTTTGACTGGGATTCTAAGACTTGTTCCAAAATGATTTCAGTGGAAGTTAAATTTTCAGGGATATTGGGGGCAACAATGTGGGTAGGTGGCTGGGGTAAAGTTAGCACTTAATTTGTCTGATAATATAATTGTTATATCCTTGGGATTAAGCTCAGTGTATTGTTGGATATTATTCCTTAATTTCCTGACATAACTAAAGAAATATTTATTGTTTCCTTTGGTATCTATAGTAGTCTTAAGCCTGTACTTTGCTTTTTATTGTACTCTGAAGTTCCTTGGAGGCATGTTTCACTGTGGTCCCAAAAAAAGTGGATTTTTTTTCTTATGAATTTTCTTCATGTTACATCTTTTGTTATACAGTTTATTAATAAAGGAGCTCCAACAGTGAAGATTATTCCTGAAATGAGCATTATACTTAGGGGGGAGAGGTACTGACTTCCCTATGCAGCTGATTTGGTGTTAATAAAAGTCAGAGGTACATGCAGCAGCCCTCCCACTTGGGTCCATTTGCAGGGGCTTGGTGGGAATTTCAGATACATCCTATATTAGCTAAAGTAGGTTTACCCTGAAGAAGCTCCTAAAGGCAGTATATTTTGTGGTGGGAGGTAGCACTAGTCAGGCAGAGAAGATGATTAACTTGTGGTCAGATTTAACTAGGGATGAGGAGATGCGGAGTGGAGTACAGGCAGGTGCAAGGTTGGTAAGGAGAAAGTCAAAGCTATTGTTGCCTAATGTGGGTAGTTTTACAAGTTACTCTAGTGAACTGGCATTAACAAAGCCAAGGAAACTGAGCATATCCATTTTTAGAGGTGAAAACATGACAATTAATGCTTGCGTAATTGAAATCCCTTAGAAATAAGGTATTTGGCTTGAAATTTAACCCCTAAGTGATTTTAATGTTATTTTCATGAACTTTGGGGGACACCAATGGGGATCAGTAGCTAGCAATGAAGTAATAGTGGAATTTGTTTATTGGTGATTTTGATCTCCAGGAGCTCCAAATAAGGGTTGTGGATGATCTGACATGAGATGATTATATTTCTGACAAATACAGATACTTCCTCCCACAGTTCCACAAGAACCTGAAAGAATGATAAGTGCTAAACCTTGGTATAGAGGGAGTGCCATCCCTACACTGAGACGATGTCTCAGTAACTATATAAATAATAATGTGTTTCAGTTGCAGGAGGGCTTTAAGTTCAGTCATCTTCCTATTTAGTCCCTAGTATTGAGAAGTGCCACTGTGATGTTAGCTGAAATGGAGCTGGTGTTTGCTATGCAGGAATGTCCATCAAGGATACTCTGCCTAGAAAGGCACTGTGAGGCAGTGAAGCTTTATCCAACATGGGGAAGCCCTGGTATGAGAAATCTAAGCTACCCCTGGCAAAACAGGAAGTCTTGTCTACCATATCGTCCCAGGCCAACAAATACTGGATCCCCTTAGAATGGCATAAACTACTTAGCCAATTGTTAAAGCTAATTATATTGTCTTGGTATCTAGGCATCATTCTAGATGAAGGCAAGATACTACGCAAGATTAACCTTTTTCCTGCCTCTAACACATGATAGCAAGTTTCATCATGTCTTCCTGCATGTCCTTCTAGATGCAGTGCCTCAGGTCATTCAGTCCCACATGTGCAGCCACTAGCTGCTTTAAGGGTTTGTAGGGCCCTTGTGACATCATGGAGTTTTCTTTATGTTTGGCCTAAATATTCAGATAAAAGTGATTTTTTTTAAAAGGTACAGATAGACAGGAAGTAGGATTTGCAGAGGTATTAAATGAGTGATATGAGGAAGGAATAATGGATAAGAAGGCTGTTTATACATTAATACAATTTGTAAGGAAAATGTGGCACAGAAAGCAGTTGAGTAACTAAAGGCTGAGTAAATTGTGCAGCACTGATTAGAAATATTGATGAAAATTCTGCAGATAAGGATGAAAGATGATTTAAAAGATGGAATATGCAAGGGCATGTATAGGGGTTGCAAGAAAGCAGTTTACAAAATTGTTGATTCTTGTTAAGGAGATAGTGGGTGAGATAAGGGAAAGAAAGAGACAGGGTTTATATTATCAGCTAATTTGAATGTCTTTTAGTCATGTGGTTTTACCACTAGTGATAATCAGCACTTTTCTGCAATAATCACCACTAGTGCTACATGTATATCTATATCTATATCTAATCTAATCTAATATATATATATATATATATATATATATATATATATATATATATATATAATCTGTCTGTACAGAGAGGGGGTTAGTTATTGTTTAGTCATTTAGCCAAATTTGACTCTTTGTGACCTCAAGACCTTTAGTACACCAGGCCTGCCTTTAAATTTTAGTAAATTCATACAGATTACTTTAGCAGTGTTGTATATCCACCTTAACCTCTGCTAACTCTGCTCTGTCTTTGTTTACCTTCAATCTTTCCTAGCATCAGTGTCTTTTCTGGTGAATCCTGTCTTCCTATAATGTGGTTAAGGTATATAAGCTTTAATTTTACTATTAGGTCATCCTGTTAGCACCCTGTATATCTTTCCTTAATTACTGATTGATTCACTCTCCTCATAGTTCACAGAATTCTCAAAATTTGTGGTAACACCAGAAATCAAGAGCATCAGATTTTCAGTGCATAACCTTACTTATAGTCTGGCTATCACAGTTGTATGCTACTACTGTAAAATGCACAGTTTTCACTATATGCGTCTTTGTTGAATATGTAATGTTGTTGATTTTTAAAATCTTATCTAGCTTTACCATAGCATTCCTTCAAAAAAGCAAGCATTTTTTTTTGTATTTCACAACTACAAATACCATCTGCAGAGATCTTTGAGATCAGAAAATTAAAATCCATCATGGCCTCCACTTTTTCCTCAACTATTTGAAAAGGACTGATAGGCTTGATGAAATGATTTTATATATTTATTTACTTATTTTGAAAAACATACCAGTTTTTGCACTTTCTGCTTTTACCTTCATTAAAAGGCTCTTCATTTTACCTTCATCAAAAGGCTCTTCAACTCTTCCTCACTTTCAGTCATTAAAATGGTGTAATTTGCGTATTTGAGGTTTTTTAATATTTTCCCAGCGATTTTAATTTAAACATATGATTCATCTAACCCAGAATTCCAAATGTTATACCTAGAATATAAATTGCATAATTAACATGCCAACATACAGCCTTGTGGTCCTTTCCCAGTCTTTGACCTGTCACTTATTCCATGTTTGCTTCTAACCTAGATTCTTGCCTAGCATACACATTCCTCAGGCACAACTAAGGTTAGTTGGTATTCCCACTTCTGTAAGCATTTGCCAGAGTTTGCTATGGCCCACAGTCAAAGGCTTCAGAGTAGCCAATAAAGTAGGAGTAAATATTCTTCTGGAACTCTGTTGCTTTCTCTATTATTCAGTGGATGTTGGCAATTTGATCTACACTTTACTGTATTACCCCGGTAAACAAATATAAATAAATAAATACATCTCTTGTGCCTCTACCCCTTCTCAAACCAGCTTTTACATTGGACATTTCTCAGCCGATATACTGCTAAAGCCTAGCTTGCAGGTTCCTGAGCGTTACCTTGCTGGCATGTGAAACAGTGGCAATTTTTCAAAAATGTTAACACTCTTTTGCATTGTCTTTTTTTTTTTGATTGTATATAGATGAGCATGCATGCACACACACACACACAGAAGTACATATCTATATCTATTATATATCTACCTGCGGCCCCATACCCCTTACTATTTATATAAACCAACTCTGAGAAAGCACTACACAGGGGAAAAGGCAAATCCCTTTACCTCAGTCTCATACATGAGAGGACTGATAATTTGCAGTCTTTTTAAATTCCATCACTTTACTGGTCTTTTCATTGTTCAAACAAGTGAACTTTTGAATGGCTGCATGAAACTCAGGTATATATTTATACATATTACACATCTTGCTCTCTCTCTCTCTCTCTATATATATATATATATATATATATATATATGTGTGTGTGTGTGTGTGTGTGTGTGTGTGTGTGTGTGTAAATATATATATTATATATATATATATATATCTATATATATATATATATATATATATATATATATATATATATATGTATATATATATATATATATATATATATATATATATATATATATATGTATTTATACACATGCACATACACACATGCACTTGCAATATTTTTGCCTTTTGGTGTTCCATTTTTCTTGAATTTGATTATATAGCCTTTTTTTCTTGATTTACATTTTGAATAAGTTGCATTTGCTGTTCGAGAAAATATTTTAGAATGGTTTATTTTCATCTCAAGTCATTGCCATTCACTGAAGTTTCGATTCTTTTTATTTTTTCATGAATGCTAAATGTATTTTGAAGTAAAAGATGCTGAGAAGTTTAAGTTGTTTGCAAGTTTTTTGTTTTATTTACATCTTGCAATGTTGCCATTATTTTCTGAATGCCCCTTTTCAGGAGAAATTCAGAAGAAATATTCTTCCAGGTTAAAAAAGCATCGCTCATCTTGTTAGGTGGCTTTAAGTGCAAAGGAAGAGTCAGCTTATTTTTCCATCTTGTTTATTTTATTTGGCCCTCTCCATAATTGGACTTCAAGAAACCTTAGTTTCATAGGTTCATAGGATGAAACTAGGCTATTGGCCTGGATGCTCCTATAAGCCTAGCCAAGAATTTCACCCATGTTACCAGAAAGTCAGCACCTGTTTTCTCTGTCCAGCAAGGGCACAGGTGGGATTCCAGGGGTATATTTTCTGTTTCCCATCCAGTCATCCAGGTTCCTCTTAAAGAGGGCTAGTGAGGTAATCTGCTTGACATGGAGAGGAAGTCTATTCAACAGATGAAATACTGACACTTTTGTTCCTGCAGTGGTTGCTAAAGCCCCCCTGCCAGCTGGGATGATATTTGGACTGAAGTGAGCAGTGATCCTCATGTGTTTCTTTTTTTAATTTTACTCTCTCTTTTTGTGCCTCTCACATCAGGGGTGTGATTAGGTCAGTGTAAATCTGTGTCTGTGAACAAACTGCTGACCTTTTTCCCATTGCTTACTGAAGGGCAGAAGACCTCATTCTCCATTATAAGCTGTAGCCCATCTATAAAACATTTTCCTCTGCCATAGAAACAGGTGAGCTAGCAAAATGTTACTCACTGCTGCACCTGTGTGGAATGCTATGGGGACCAGGTCCACTAACTGAATATGTATCACCTCAGCCAGAGTCAAGCCTCCATCCCTCTGTGTCATGGAGCAGGCTGGGTCAGTTTATTTTTCACCTATCTGAATGTTGAAGCTGCCAGTATTGTATTAACTGGTTGCCTAACCTTTTGATATGATTTTTATATTTAATGATGTAGGCTCACAACTTCATAAATTGTTTTTTAACCAACTTTTACTAAACTTAAAAACTGAAAAAAAAAATCAATAAAATTATTCAGCACATACATTATAGCCATTGCACTGCTTCAAACTAAATGTAGTGTTATGGAATAAACAAATTAGTAATACATTAATACATATGACAAACATTTCTTTTCACTGAACTTGTGTAAGTTTCCACTTCGCTAGTCAAATGCTTATTCAGATCCATGCATACCAACTATCCATATCCATATAGGTTTATAGGCTCATAGGTGTTTACTAGGCTAATGACAACAAGGGCCTTTTTAAGCCTAGGCATACATCCCAAATCTCTGACAAGTTCTGGTACCCTTGATAAGTGGAAGCTAGGGCCTGGGAGATGAACCATTTACTTACTGCATTTCATGATTTTAAGTCTAATCAAAGCTTGTTTCTATCTGTACCTACTTTACCTCCTACATTAATTTGGTAATAGACCAAATAAACAGTTTGAAAGGCAAAGAGCAGATTGCAATACTGCTGCTTAGCTGTCCATCTAGGATTGAATAATCAGAACATTTTTAAAGATGCAAAAAGTCATAGAAGCAGAAAGCAGGCCATCTAATGCCTCTATTTAGGGAACTTCCTTTTCTTCCCCATCAGCTTGAACTTTACATAACAGCTCCAGTCACAATGCCTCTGGGTATGTTATTTAAAATCAAGGGAGCATAATTACCTTTTAAAACAATGTCTTAGTTTTTCCTGTCTTAACTAAAGGTAACATTCATCAAAATATAATGCTCAGCCAGCTGAATTCAGTGAAATGTAGTTCAGTCAGGTGAAATGATTCCTACATGTACACAGACATGAATGCATGAATGTGTGTGTGTGTGTGTGTGTGTGTGTGTGTGTGTGTGTGTGTGTGTGTGTGTGTGTGTGTGTGGGTGTGGGTGTACGCATGTGCATGTGTGCACACTTCATTGATCAGAAATAGTCAGAAGATAAAATCATTGATCCACAAAATATCAAAATACAACACTAAACCAATGAAACCAGAGTTTTTGCAGGCCCTGCAACCCCCCCCCCACCCCCACCGCTACTTGTATATATATCAATTCTGAGATCACACTACAGTGGGGAAGAGCAAATTCCCTGATCCCCACTGTACAGTGATCTCAGCATGAGAAAGCTAGCACAGTTCAAAAACTGCTTTTCGATCAGTTGCACCAGCTTTCTCACACATTGATAAAAGGCAACTTTGATGAAAGGATATGGTTCCTCTAAATATCTATATATATACATATTTATACACACACAAATGCACAGAACATATATATATATATATATATATATATATATATATATATATATACACACACACACACACACACACACACACACACACACACACACACACACACACACACACACACACAAATGCAGAGACATACACACACGTGCACAAACATAAATATGGCTTATAATTGGTATAACAAAATACAGCTGACACAGAACAAAGTTAAGCAATTTTAAAGGTCTGGCTTATAAGTTCAGCAATGCAGCTATGAAATTTCAGTCATTCAGGAAACCACATTATGTCAACGATCATAAATTTGTATAAATTAAAATAAAAACAAAGCAGGATTTGCTTTTGCAGGACTCCTGTACACCACCATTTGGCAGGCTCGACCCCCAAACTGTTTTATTTATATACACTAACTCAGAGATTACTGAGCCACAGAGAAAAGGTCATGCCCTTCATGAGGGTTGTGTGATTCCCCAAATACACTAAAGGTTCTAATTCTTATTATAATTAGCCTAATGAGGTTCAATATATCAGTGTTTTTTCCACACACCCAAAAGGAACCACAATTTAAACTTGAGACATCAAAAACCCTTTTGATCTTCACTGTCTCTCTAATACACATCCCTCACTTTCCCCTCCACGTGGGCAATGATGTATATCAAATTCAAAGCTGACTGTCAAGGCCACTGCTGTTATTCTAGCAGATCATTCACCCTACCACCTCAATTGCATTCTAGCCAGTGTTTTGAGACATGCATTGTTAAATCAGCAGTAATGTGCACATTTTTGGGTGCAAACTGCTAATCACCAAGGGACTGAAACCTTACTTAGGCTGTATCTAGCCTGCAAGCTACACTTCCAGTCACTAGTGCTGTCTTTATACAAGTGTGGTAATAGAGTGACACCTTTACTTGCAGGATTTGGAAAATAGTGTGTTTGCTTAGCTTGCACTTTCTCATGAGTTATAACAGCACCACACAAAAGAATTGTAAACTGTGTAAATCAATCTATTGATTAAAACAAACTAAGGTGATGTCATCATAGTCTTATGCGACAGTCAGTACAGCGCTGTCACACCAGAACTATACATTTCTACAGTTCACAGCAGAGAAAGTCAGAATTTTAAAATGCATAGCTCTTAAATCCAAGCATATTTTGTTTTGTTTTCAAAAGGCTTATATGCAAATTAAGTCATATTAAAATGTAATATATAATTTATATGTGTATAGTACCTTATAGTCGGGGAGTTATCGAAGATATCACAGACACCATCACAACATCTGCAGGAAATTACCTTATTTGTTAGGTCATAACCTTGACATCACTAATATAGTCAGCACAAAATCAGGCAGATAAGAGGCACTAGTAATTGTAACTTCTAGACTTGACAAATTGTGTATAAGGCTCTCTCAACAATCAGGGCTTGCTGGTGGTGTCAGCAGACTGCTAGATCAATGATAGAAGTGTAAAAGTGTATCACCCAGAAAGAATTTTATGCTCAGCTAGAGCATGGGGTACCAATGGATATAAGTGTGTTTAGAAAAAAAACTGCTAACGATTGTGTTGTTCTCAGGTAAGCACACCAAGGCTTGATCTCAGAGTACAAAGTAGCAGATAGCAATGTTTCATGCACCAGATTTGGCAACTAATTTATGTAAGGGCAGATATTCTCATATAGAGTGACGTACATTTTTTTGAAACAGAGGTGTTCAGATCACATAAATGTAAGAGTACTACTTGAAAGTCCAATTCCATTTCTGAAGTTATCAAAGAAAAAAAATGAAATTGCATATCTTTGATTAACAGAAAAACTTTCCTCTGCCATTGGTGACACTTCATTTGATGTGAATAAATCTAGCTGAAGTCTGAACAGCATTCGAGAGCACTTATCAGAAACCAAACATAAGGTGTGAATGTGTTTTATAAAAAGATACAAAATGGATTCATGGTGGTACTGATGAATATTTCATATTTTAGAAATCATTAAACATAGTTCTCAGCTGCAGTGGTGGTGCTGCAGTAGCGTTGTCGCCTCACAGTAAGACGTTGTCCTGTTCGATTCTCAGCTAGAGCATCTTCAGTGTGGAGACATGTGTGAATTGCCATACCTTCATTGAAGGTTGTGCGTCAGGGCCGGCAACTCGGCATGTAAAAATCTACTGCCAATCATTAGCGGACCGGAGTTCCGCTGTGGCGATCCCTAACCGGGAAAAGCCGAAAGACACAAAAAAATTAAACATAGTTCTCAAATGTCCAGATTTTTGCAGAATGTCCAGATTTTTTCCTCAAAATTTCAAACTGTTCCTCATAACATTTTTGGTTTTCTGGCAAATCATTGGGATGATCTGAGGAATGAAATTAGTAAATAATGTCATACATTTAAGTTTCACAATTCATATACTTTAGAAAATGCATTTTAATACATACCATGTTATTTTAGCAACTTTTTAAGTTTATAAGAGCAATATTTAAAGTTTGTCCCAATTTTTGGACCGCTGTATCTCCATTATATCAAGCTTTGTCCATATTTCTTAGGATAAAAAGTTGTGAGGTATGTAATTAAATCAAATGGAAGAGTAGGTAATATTAACCTTTTCCAGGGAAAATAAGGAGTAGCAATATGTAACAGTTTTGAAGGCAGACTC
Source organism: Protopterus annectens (assembly GCF_019279795.1). NCBI lineage: Eukaryota > Metazoa > Chordata > Ceratodontiformes > Protopteridae > Protopterus > Protopterus annectens. The sequence goes on from NC_056737.1 coordinate 1,769,331,288, forward strand.
ATTAAGGAATCCCAATTAAAGCTACTGTTAAACCTGTGCGGAAAGAGCAGAAGTTTGTAGGTTAATAAGCAATGGTTTCATACACACTAAATTATTTAACTGCTGAGTATTTATATCATGTTATTTTTTTGTTTTTATTATTTTACTTGAATTATTTATATAATATGTAACTTGTACTATTTTGTTTGTTTCTGCTGATGCTTAAATTGCCTTACTCACGTGATAATATCTTTATGTTAGAACAAATAGTGATGTCTTACTATGAATACTTGGCAAAGTATCCAAAACGTTTGAATGCCTGGGGTGTTTTCTCAATTGGTTTAACATTTTTTCTAGAAGCGGTTCTTAAGATAACCTTTGTTTGTTTGTTTGTTAGTCCATTCACTTTTGAGCTAACATGGCTGGAATTTACCTGCTTTATGCTCCTTTCAGCGTAATGTGACATTTTGCAATTATTTTTGCTTCTCGATGTTGTAATTGTGAACCTATGCATTTAGATGGAAATGTTCAAATAATTGTCCTTCTGCGTCTTATACAAGCCCTAATATGCAACTTGTTCACACAATAAACCCATACCCCATTTAAAGAATGATTCTGACTGACTGAGAGACACTTCCTATTCATTGTGGTCTTCCATGATGATGGCCTATTTTCCACACTGTTGGGAATTCCACATTAAAAACATGTCTGGAAAACAGAGTTTCTTTCTTTACCCCTTATGTATGAGAATTCACATTGAACAAGTTCAGGGAAATCCTACGCTTAAAATGTACCAGGAGTACAAAAAATAGACTTAATGGAAACAAATACAGGTCGTCCAGTGAATAACATTAATGTATATATTTTTTTGTCAAATTCACAAACTCGTCATATTAAATATGCTACTGTCTGGCTGGAGTCAACAGTCATTTTATTGTTTTCTCACATTAATAAAACTGCTGGTAAGATTTGAATTATGTTGAGCTCCAGTTAGTGATTAAACAATTTGTTAACCAAACAAGTAAGGTTTTCAAGTGGAAAAGGTGGTTTACCCCCAAAAATATACCCTGCTAAAACCTCACATATGAGATAGCAGAAGCTGTCATTTTGTTACTGGGACTAATAAGAGGTAGCATCACTATGTCAGCTTGTCACCATGTCATGCTCAAAGAAGATGGCTAGCCACCTTCTGTCATCACAGTCTCTAAAATGATTTGCACTCTGATCTTCATGCTGCACGTTCTTGACCATTGTAAAGGTTTCCACTGTCTGATGATCTTCAGACAATGGTTCTCATTGGTTTCTCTTACTTTCCTCCATTCCAATCACAAAGCCTTCTGTATCACAGGCCCCCTGCAATATAACTTATTTCTGGACTGCATTGCCCAGCTGTGCTTGCTATCAGTCGTTATCAAACAGCTCAAGTCATTCCTTGGGCTTAGAGTAATGCAGGAGTAATCATTATTGTGTATTTTCTTAACTGCAAATATATTCATGTTATGTGGAAGTATATATTTGTGGTAATACCTGTAACTTGTATTTGTTTCTATTTATTGAGTTGATTGTATCATGGGTCTAGGTTATCCAATATCTTCTTTGTGCTGTCTAATACTGTTGTTTATATTGGTCTTAATGCTTACACTGTTGTAACCAGAGTGTGACTGAAAAAATGGCCACTGAAGTCCAGATCAGTTATGTTCACAGATATATAAATAAATAAATTGTTTATTCTCAAAACTAATCAGTACTGTGTGAATGAATAACTTTTATGCTGTGAAGAAAATTTTTGTAATGAATGTATATCCTTGGGTCTATATTAGATAACCAAAAGTTATCTTTAGCGAACGCTCACATTAGCGAAAATGCCTGTAATTGAACTTGGTATTGTGGGAGGCTACACCCCCCACAACCCCCAGCTAACTATATATTCCAACTCTGAGATCGCACTACAGTGAGGAAAGGGCAAATGTCCCACTCCTCACTGTACCACAACCCCACAAACACCCTTTCGATTCCCAGCATTTTCGCTCATGTGAGCGTTCGCGGTCTTGTCTTTTCGTGCTTCTAATATAGACCCTATATCCTTGTATCGGTATATCTCTAGAAACATATGTCACACTTTCTAAGGCAGCTACAGGGGAAAGACAAGAATATGTGTCTCTAGTGGAATAGCTTGAAAAGAATAGCAAAGCGAAAGGCACATGAGAATTATAAGAGAGGTATGTCAGGTATTTTAGGAAGATGGCCGAACAAAGCAATGCCACATTGTGCATTATTTAGCAATAGTGGGTAACTATGTCTGCTAGCTGCATGAAAAAAATCCAGCAAGGAATATAACCATAACCAATATAATACTCATTAGGCATTTCTCTAAGCAGAGCCACAGATACTATTCTGATGCCAAGATTCCAAAGAGTGAGACTATTTGTGTCAACCACATTTTTCATGGACTTGTAGAGCGTACAATTCTTCTCACACAGCATGCCACTACACCAAATGGTTCTTTCTTGTCATTCTTCTTTGGCTTACCCTGTATCACCTCTGGACTTATTACTGTGCATATGCCACATGACGTATGGATAAAAATGGGTATCAACAGACAGGATTTAAGACAGAATTCTGAAAGGAAAAATCAGGACTGGAAACACTGGTTTGGAACTCAGAGATCCTCAAGGAACATCAGCAAATTTCAAGCATGGTAGTATACCCAACCATGAAATGTAGTTAGGAATTAATGGAAACATCATGATTACATAACTTCTTTTGCGATCAGCTCCTCGTTCAAGCATTTTTTTCTTTTAATGCCCACACTGCCCACCTTTATTTATCACTACTAAAACTATTTCAGAATCTAAAGATGGTATTTTCTGACCTTGATGACTCAGAATGATCACATCTCTATCACTAAAACAACCCTATAACTGTATTCAAGTTTTAACACAGTCACCCTCACTATACTTACAAAAAAAATAAATAAATACTTCCAGCTGTCAAAGCATGTGTAAAAGGCCAGACCTGCCCTTACCTTACCTAACTGATTAAAACATTCATAAGGAGAGAGAGAGAGAATTTAGGTCATGTAGAAATCTAAACAAATAACAACATATTTTTCCTTGCACTACATAAAGGACGCAAATCAGAACCCTGTTTCACAAGAAATATATTTCTCTCTATCTGCTATCAGTTTAAAAACCTCTATAAAACCATAATTAACATAGTTTACTTTGATTGAAATAAAAGTATTAATCATACTTCCAATACTGCTAATCCTGCTTGTCTCACTAATCACTTATTGTTGCCATTCCTTCCCTTCCACTCTCCTCTAAACAGCCCATTCTCCATCTCTTTTAACTTAATTGACAGTCACATTTATACCCACCATGGTCTCTCATCCCACATAATTCTAACCACTGAACACCCCTACAATCGCTTGTTGTTCCAGCTCATTAATCCATAATCTCCCAGACACCCCCATCCACCAGCTCTGCCTCTCCCTTCTCACTCAGCTACTAGCTCCACATTTTAATTCAATGAAATTCCCACTAAAGACATATGAAAACACATGGCAAACTGATACAACAATAACCAAAATCCAAACAGTATACAACCTGCCTTCCAAAAATGGCAGATGTGCCACTTTCTAAATCCTTTTTACATGTCTTCAACTTCTCAGTACCAACTGAAACATTTCATCCCCTTTTCAAATATTTCATCATAATACCTTTTCCAGAACAACCTGCCACTTCTTGTTCCGATCATTTTTGACCAATTTCTCTTCTATGCAAAATAACAAAAACTTCTGTATAAGTAATCTATGAGAAAGTAGTGGGTATCTTAAACATTGCCTGTTAAGTGACTTGCAACATGTCTTCTGCAATGGTCATAACACCCTCTTGGCTATACATATGGTTATGGATAAAATTAATACTGCTTTGAAGAAGTGTCATCCAGCTGGTGCCATTTTTATTGACCTTCACAGAGCCTTTGAGAGTTGTAATCATCACTTGCTATTAACTATGGATTTTGGTTCTGACACAGCACAATGTTTCAAAAATTATCTTGCAAACAGAAACTTTGATATGGCTGCTTCTCCCTCAAATAACTCTCTTTATTCAGATGACGTACTTCTCAGTGGAAGTGCCTTTCCTCTTTAGCCATGGGGAAAATCGTACACAAGGATTTTAATACTCTCTTGAGCTCATGCGTATCAAACATTCTCATTCTTAATACCTCCAGAACTGCAGCAATGTTCTTTAGTTCTCAGCAGATACCTTCCAAAATGAATGGAATACAAATAATGACATCAAGCAATGTGGCTATACAGACAGGTGAAGAGTGCAAGTACCTCAGCCTGATACTGGGCCCAGCTCCTTCCTTCAAAATGTGCACTGACACCTGCATAACTCTGTGTTTATGCTCAATTACAAGCATACTGCCAGCAATCTCCTTAGCCCAAAGGAAAGGAAAGTTATAAAAAAAAACTTTCTCATTCAGCTATTTAAATATAGATACAGTATTATTACTATAAACTCTATTGAGAATACTACAAACAGCCTGTAGTGTGATATGTAGATTCATTGACCTCTCTCCACAAATGGAACGTCACTACATTACTCTCTAGAAAGTTAATTAGTTACCTGTCCCTGTATCTACTATCCCTTTCCTACCCTTGCTCACTTATAAAATGCTGAACAACAGCTTCTGCACTTCCTTCTGAAGCAAACTTCAACTAAAAACACTCCCTATATATTACAAAAATAGAATTACAAAATCTTTACACTTCATTGTCCTTTCTTCATCCATTCTGTAGAAGAAAGGAGCTTCACAAAGATTATTCCTACCATATGAAACCATCTACCTCCAAACGTTACAAATCTTTCTAACTACAAAGAATTCAGGTAAAAATCTCCATATTGACCTGGAATCTATATTTAAATAGACGTGTTTTAATGATAAAGGTTAAAACCACAAAAAGTGACATAATCACTCTACTCCACTTCCTTATCAACAAAGAGTGCTATATATGTAAATATTATATAAATTGTATCTCACTGGGTTAAGCTCCTCTCTCTCTCTCGAAAAGAAATCTCTCTCTTATGAAATTTGAAAAGGCACGAATGTCACACTGCTGAGATAATAAGGTCTGATACAAACTGTTACTGTTGTAAGTTAAAAAAACTTATCACTATTATTTGTCAATATTCAAAAAATAACTGCATTCTGTTGCTTTTTCTTACTCCTACCAAATGCTTTACATGTTGGAGGCTTCTTCTGTATGTGCATTTGCAGATCAGTTGTGAAGATGAATACATCAGAATGTTATGCCATCAGCATTCATTTTGTAACCCAATTTTCTTTTGGGTGTATGATGTATCACTTGAAGATGTATGGTGTTATCTCTATATGTATTTCTGGTGTACTGCACCTGTATTGTGTCCAAAAGATATCCTAGGACCCGCCTACCTACCCAGTTGACAAAGTCTAAATAAATAAACAAAAGTGTGAAAGACAATTGTCAGAAAAGCCAAACAATGGGTTATCTAAATCTTGAAAAGACTTCAGCAGATATGATAACTTTAAAAAAACAAGGTCTAGTTTAAGATATACATTCTGATGGTCCAAATAAGAGACCTCGAGTTTTGTGCTTCATAAAGCCACTTACTGTTGATAAGAAGATGTTACAGAATGCAACTCCATTCAAGATCAAATAAAATACAAGTGAACATACAAGGAACATACACATAAAAAGTTTATTAAAATGAATAATTTTGTATCACACCTGATTCTTGCTCAAGCAGTACAGATTCATACTCATTATATAGTTTCATAATGCATTCATTAAAAAAGAAGAAGCAATGCCAGTTATTTCAAAATTAGACTTAAAGAAAGACCACCGTACAAATCATTGTCCATTAATGCATTTAAAAGTATTTGCCATTTTAGGTTTCCTGCATACCATTTTACTGATTATTTACCTTTCTTTTTGTATTACTTCACAATCCATAAATTAAAAAGTTGTCATCCAGTTCAGATACATTTTCTAGTCATACAAAATGCTTTAGTTTGAAAAATACTTCAGTGTGTCATACTTGTGCTACCCACTATATTTTTATTCATTTGTGAACAGAGCAAGTGAGGTGATTCAAGGACCCCTTTCAGCTAGGTACTTAGGCATTTACAAACAACATGGACATGCTTATATACAGGATCGTTAGGCATTTACAAACAACATGGACATTTGTATAACAGAAGTAAGAAAAAAATATCATATTGTTATATGACAAATACTCTACACGTTATGTCACAAACTGCATTAATTATACATTTCAAGACATTTGTAAGGTCTGAAAGTTAATAACATAAGTTTGAAAGTTATAACTATATTTGCATATTTACACATACCTTCGCTTTTAATAAACCAACTCAAATTTGTATTACATATAGAATTACCTTCCATCATCAGAGTGGGTTCCCTTGCTCTAAAGTAGCTCTTTCTTCAAATATATTAACAATTTAAGACATATGTGTTGGCAGCCTAAACTAATACATTTCTACCCTGTCTCGTGAATGCACAAGGTCACAGATCTGCCCTCTTATTTGGTTAACAAATGATAAATAAACTCAGGATTCAGCTGAAGTGCATGAACATTTCTATCTCCAAAGTTTTTCCTTCAAGTTTATGCACTAATTTCTATTGATTTATTTTTATTTTATCTATTTGTTAACCAGATAAGCCCATTAGGCACAATTGTTTAATCTCAACGGTAATTTGAGAGCATTGCTTGAGTAAGCAACTCATTCAGAATTCCATGCTACTGAGATGACTCTGTGTCAAACCAGTGTTTGACAAGGTCAGCCCTACACAACAGTGGAAACAGAAGCATGCACTCTTAAATGAATATATTTGAAATTCAGCTCCACATATTCTTCATTTTTAATGTTCTTTAAACTATATTTGTGGGGCAGATTTTAAGCACCAGTAGACCCAAAAGTGCAGGACACTATTATCATGCAAAATAAGCTGCATATGTATCATGCAAAATCAGCTGCATGTGCATCTACTGCAGCACTGTGTGCAATCTGTGATTATTTTAGGCTGATGATAAATCTTAATATAACTTGCACTTACTGCAAATTAATTCTAGTCTTAGAGTCTTAGGTGTACAGCAAGATATAAAAAAGAAGCATGCTAATGCTGATGTTTGTTATTAATATACATGGACCTACATTCAGTGCTGATAACCACAGTCTGTTAATATTGTTTTTTCTGTAAAAAATGCAGTAAATATATTTTTCCCCAAGAATGCTGAAATGTCTACTGATTGTTTCCCCTTACATACAACATATGTCACAAACTGTATCTGCCAGTAGACAAAATAGGTGATGATCTGCATGTTAACTGTCAGTCAAAGGCAATTCAAACACCAGGAGCAATTCAGTATAATACTAAAATGAAGTTAAAGAGATTCAGAATAATTTCCAGATGCTGAAGTATGTAATATGCTTCTGCCTTATTTAGTCACAAAATCTCTGCTTGTAATGCCACAGATAAGTATGAGCAGTTTCCCTTTCCATACATATGCCACAAACTGTGTCTGCCAGTAGACAAAGGAGGTGATTTGCTTTTCAGAGCGCTGCAGAATTTCCAGATGTTGAAGTATATGATAGACTTCTCCCATATTTAGTAACAAAATCTCTGTTTATAATACCATGGGTAAGCAGTATTTTCAAAAAGTTGCGTCTAAATTTTTGCCCTATAAAAGCATACAAGATGGGGTTTATGCAACTGTGTGTAAAGCCAAGTAGTTGAGTAATAGGCAGTGCAGTGTCAATTTGAATTCTCATGTCACAGGTCTCATTAACAGCGTCAGTTCTCATTAAGGTGTCAGCAAAGACAGTGATATTATATGGTAACCAGCAGATCAGAAAAGCCAGCACCACTGCAAAAACAACCCTCATGGCTTTGTGCTTTTGAGTTCCTTGAACCTGAATGAGAGTGATTAAGGTACGAGTGTAACAAAACAGCATGACCCCCAGAGGAATGAAGAATCCAATGATGTGACGAGAAAATCGAATTATTATTCTCCCTATATCAGTAGACTTTGCCCCAATGTCCTCATAGCACATAAGGCGGTCTTCATGATTGTACTTGAAAACTGACCGGTACAGGAGAATGGGCAATGACAATAAAACTGCCATGCTCCATACAATCAAGCAGATATACTTGACCCACTGTTGTTTCTGAGATTTAGTTGCCTGAACAATGGCAAAATATCGATCAACACTGATGCAGGCCAGCAAGAGGATTCCACTGTAGAAATTGACTTCCTGTAAGACAGAAATGATCTTACACATGAAATGCCCAAATATCCACTGATCTACATTGTAGACAGCCCAAAATGGAAGTGTGATGGCAAACAGAAGATCCGCAATTGCCAGATTGAGGAGATAAAGATCCGTGGTAGACTTGTGAACGTTGTTGTAGCAGATAACAACTAATACCAAGGAGTTTCCAATGACACTAAGGATGCATACTGTGGAATAAATCACAACAGCAAAATATTTATCCAGACTCCATGCCTTCTTGCAAGGAGCAAAGTCAGCAAGACCTGTGTAATCCGTGGAATTACCAAAGCTGCTGTCATTAAACAGGTCCATAAAAGATTCACCATCCAGACTGAAAGCCATACTGAGTATTCTTTTTAGTGATATCCTAGCCAGATTAAAGAAAAAGGGTAGTGTTAGTCTGATGTTGCAGATAAAAACACTAACTTCTTCAGGGTTCATTACTCCCCTCCCCTTTCCCCGTGTCTTTATTATTTAATACTAAACCAGAAGAGATATATTTGTGCAATGATGATCTGCTGTTATAGTCTAGACCAATTCAATTTTAACCATATCCAGGCCAGATTCCATAAACCAAAATATCATGTTACATAAACTAACCTTTTATATTTGTGTTATTATTAATTTATTTATGTGGTTACTGCTTATTTGTTTGTTAATTGGATAAATGAACTGATCGTTATAAGAATCCTTTCCAGCTGTGGTCCACCCGCAAAACAAAATTACACACAAGTAAAGTTAACGGTATTAACACCAATTTGTACTTGAAGGCTGGCATTCATTGATAGATAGTGCATTACAATGTGTAAAATAACATGGAAAGTGGAGAGATACTGGGAGGAAGAAATTCAAAGGCACCAGTAGAGAAGTCATTTTAGTGTAAAAAATAGCACAGGATGCAGCGTATGCAAATGACTACATACTGACATGGAAATTAAGTTCCTGTTGCAATTGAAGGATACTTAATATGAAAACAATGCTATCAAATATAGCTGAGTGATTCAGAAATATATAAATCAGGCATGCTAAGCTGCAGCATTTACTTATTCTGAATACAAAGAATTCCCAGTGTACAGGAAGCTAGAATGTTTGAGACAGCAGCAGCTAAGAATACCATAAGTTAGAGATAACTTCCAGATCCATTGAAAATGACAGGCCCTATCCCTGTATTTTGTCTCCTACAGGCTTTTGAGGGGAGATCTATGCCTGGCATACAGGGCATTGTCAGGCCTCACTCTGATGGACCTCCTGCATATCCACAAAACAAACAGCATCAGAATTACCTATTCAAAATACTTAAACTTAGCCTGTGGTATAAATAGGACTGCTGGAGAGACAGGTATGTATCCCAGAGACTACCCTGTCTATGGAACAGGCTCCCCATCTATGTGAAGCAGAGTTCCTCCCTAACCGAATTCAAGTGCAACTTGGACAATTGGATGGGAAACCAGAAATTCATTCCTGGTTTGGCACCTATGTCTCTAACGGACACAGGTAACATGTAAATGGTTCATCTCCCAGGCTTCTGCTTATAATTATCAAGAATATCAGAACTTGTCAGAGAGTTGGGATGCATGGCTAGGCTTAAGAAGGCCCTTGCAGTCGCCAGCCTAGTAAACACCTATGAACCTATGAACATCGTACACTGTGGCCATCCAAGTCAACATAGGTGGCATCATTAGTGTTGGTCTTACCACAACTTGGCTGACCATCAGATTATAGACTACTTCCATGTGGATAGGATTGGTATATAAAATTATGAAGAATTATGTCATCCACAAGCAAAATCAAGAGGGATGATGGACAGCCCATTTCAGTGGTCACTAATATATATGTGCCATTAACCATCCTTGCTACATAGATCTTTCAGTGACCTATAAGGGGATATGTTAGGAATTTCACAGGTATCGGCTTGAATAGTCTATACCAGTTTCTTAGCATTATACTGCAGCATATAAAGGAGCATTTGGGATTCACAAGGACTGCAGAGGAAAGATGCACCACTATGTGAGAATTTTACACCACTGTCCATTTCCCTGAAGTCCTTGGGACCACATATTATACACAAACTGCAATCAAAGACCTGGTGTCATATACATCAATAAAAGGTGATGTAGAAGGATTGCAATGCCCAGGGTGTCATCTATATTGTTTACATGCATCATCCAGGGAGCTCCCATGATTTTCATCTCTGGCGCACGTATGACCTATACCATCAGTTCTTGCAGGGTGGCTACCCACAGATTCAGTCATCATGTGTTGGTATGTGAATAAATAGGGTATAGCTTGTTTAAGTGCAATCAAGTAGTAGCACACATACAGTGGTTTCACTGTTGTGCATTGCAGGGGATGCGGTATATGCATCAGAATAGTGGATGATAACCCTCATTCACAACCACCAGACCAGGGCAGTGAAGGCATATGATACAGCACATCCAGAGACATGGAGCACAATAGAATGTGTTTTCAACCATCTTAAAGGGTGCTTCTGTTGTTTTGCTGCATCTGGTGGGACGCTGCAGTGTTCATCTGAGACCAGCACTCAATTATTTGTAGTGAGTACCATACTACATAATGTAGTTGGGCACAAACAGCTATTGAAACAGGAAGACATACCAGCAGGGAACCCCATACCTTCTGGAATAGCAGAAAAGACACAGAGCAACCAGTCTGAGGAGGAAAAATAAGTAGTGGGATCCCATGTGAGCAAGAAGCATGCACAATACATGTTGGCAATTTTAAAGAGGCTGCATTTAGTCCAAATCAATGGATATAATACAGACAATGCAAAATAAAATGATGTATGCATTATCCAACCCAAAACAGTGCATGGCTCAGCCATGTTGTGCATCAGGCATAACCTTACTCTTATGGGTAAAGGAGTGCACAGGGCACAGCCATCATCATTTTCATAAGTGGAGAGACTCAGTGATAGGTGATAGCAATGTTATCATATAGGCTTGGGTCATGGAAGGTGGATATGGTAGCCATGGAGTCTCATAGCAAGTTGTAAAGAGTCAGAGATTACACTCTCTAGTGGACAGATGGAGTTGCTGTGTCATTAACATTTGTTATGTGTACTTTGTTGGCCTGCAGTCACAGGACTTGATGTAGTCTGTAACAGGGATGGCAGAGGGCTAGGGGAATGTGAACATGTACCTGATGGTGTGTCCCATGCCATGGATCAACAAATGTATGGCATTCATTAAGAGCTGAATCCAGCACTAAGTGACCTAGGCAGCTGCCTAGGGCCAGCTGCTGGCTGAGGGTCCCCGTGAAAGTTAAGAATAAGAAATTATTTGTTTATATTTATTTATTTTATTAAATAATTAATTAAAAACCGCAGTCTCACTGCATTTAGTTGCTAATGATTGTGCTGCTCTCCTGCTCTCCCAGAAGTCTCTCTCTTTTTCTCTCTTTCTCATTTAGAGTCAAGGGTTCAAATGTGACTTGTTCGAATGTAGAGCCAGTGAGAGTGCAGCATCAAAGTGCAATATTTTACTTGTACAGTATTTTATAAATGGCATTTTGGGGAAGTTTTTAAATACTGAAGTACAATTTACATTGCTCTACATATGTACTTAATTTAACATTGGTGGACTTATTTAATGTTGATGGAAAAGCATGCTTTATTAAAACTAGAGTTGGAAGTGCTGTATTTTACAAATTCCATTCTGGAACAACATTTATGCTCTGAATGGAATTAATGCTGCTGCATTGCTATTTATTTATTTTAACATTAGTAGAGCTGTTTAACATTGGTAGATAGAGTTGGAGCAGATATTTGGTGGGACGACATTGGATTTAACAATTTTTTTTAAAAACATGTTTATAGGTAGGTGTGTGTGTGTGTCTGTGTGTCTGTGTGTGTGCGCGCGCACGCATGCATGTGTGTTTGCGTGCGTGCGCATACACATGTGTATGAAGATACATAGTTCTTGCATTACAAGTTAGTTATGGTATAAAGAAAGGAAATTAATTTAGTAAACAGGAGCATCATCAAATGAACCTTTTTCAGGTACAGTTCTTGGTTCCATGATTTTTATTATTTTGCTGTGAATAAGATGGGCATGAGGTCTGAGAGCTCAATGTTGAAATATCATATTTTTTGCAGGCACACTGGTGTGAAATGCAATGTGTTGGGCTACAGAAGTTTGTCTGGTATTTAATGCAGATAGGTAAGCCTATGGGCTGTTAATGAACTACTTCCTGTAGTGCAGGGTTTGATTCCCCTCAGTCTTCATTTGTCTATTGTGTGACTCTGGCTAAATCACTTCATCAGAAAGTGCTCTAGGGCTGCCCATTGTGTCCAGTGGGCTCTCCCAAACTGTCAGCAAATGCCTTGCACATTCATCTTTTGAATTCCTGCACCCTTCCAATAACAGCTAATTACTGCTTCATTTTATGCTATGTGATTATGAATTCCAGTACATCATTTGTAGTACAATGTGAGTTTCAAAGGAAGAGAAGTTTACCATTGCTCATACTAAGCTTATTTGCAATGTGATTTTTTTTTTGTTTTCTTCATCAAATGGCTTCTAGTGTTTTTTTCTGCAAAATGTTTTAATAAATGTTTTTAAATAAATCTTAATTTCTATGATAATTGCAAAAGTAAAAAAAAATAGTATACACATGACAGTTTGAATAGTGTTTTATGGTAAGTGGGGAGAGATAGCTAAGGGGGCCTGCTATGATCTATAATGGCCTGACCATAATATGGCTCTGCATTCATAAGCCAGATGATAGCTACAAGTAGATGAGGTAACCTAAGGATATATTTTTTGTTTAGAACTACAGGAAAAATAGCATATATAAGTTCATAGGTTCATATGTAAATTCTAGGCTAGCTGCCCTGGTGAGCCATTTTAATTCCATCCAGTTTCCCATTTTCTGCTCAAAATAACCTATCCCATTTTGACTATAGATTGACCTTACCTATCCCATGGTCAATAAGTATATATTACCCCCCAATGAGAATAACAGGGATCATACCATAGATAATTTAAGGGAACCCATGAATGGGATAAAGCATTTAGGAGCAGTCTTGGAGTAAATGTTCTCTTTCCCATTCATAGATTAAGTTGCAGCTGAATATGGACAGGATTGAACTTTGTTTTATGTGGATGGGAAGTCAATTCCACAGTAGCAGTATTAACATCCGGCTTAGGTGTACCAAATATGGGGCCAGAGGAGTGATGGTGGCCCAGTACAACAGACTGGCCATGGCTTGGCATTTTGGCCTCTGTAGCCAGAACCTACAAAGAAGCCATCACTAAATGCAATCTTGGGTATTGACTAGTACCTCTATGGTATTACATTGGGTTGAAATGGCTAGGCTGAAAATGGTGTCCGGGTTGATAGCCTAGTAATCTCCTATGATCTTAAGTTGCATCAAAACAGTCTGTGTAACTGAACACCTTGAATCTGGACTCTTTCATGGCCACTGAGAGAAATGCATGCAGAAGTAGACTATACAATAGCTATCATCTGCCTCATGGATGCACCAGTGAATGCAGTGTGTTTGTCACCAGTGACTGGAGCAAGACTGTCTCTGTCCTGTGTAGTCACTGGATGTCATTGTGCAGCCTTGTAGGCACTGCACATCATTCCACAGCTCATACTGATTACTCACAATCTTCACAATAGTGTAGGCAGCAGCTGTCTGTGCCTAGACCACTGGCCTGCAAGTCCACTGATTGTAGCCAGGTGTTGCACTCTGGTCAGGGAGAGATTTGGAGTTCTGGCAGTGTTACAGACCACCACACCTCTCCTGTGTGTGGTACTCACAAATGTCAGGGGCAGTACAAATCACATATGATATCTGGGCTGGGGACTCCTGTGTAGCCTGGTTATAGCTTACAATTACATGCCCTCCACCAAACACTTGTGAGGTAGGACTTTCAGCCTCTCCCTGCACAGGTCCATATTTGTAGTGACTACGTGTGACCTCTCATACTCATTGTATCATCAGATTTTTCCTTTTGCATAATTGCCATCACTGTCAGCCATTGGTGAGATGCTGACCTAAGCATGTGTTGTCCCATTGCACTGCACCCTTCACCAGTGTAACCTGTGAAAACAAAACCTGTAGCAGTACTGGAATATATACCTAACCTACCCTCTATGGCAGACATAATGGTGGATGGAACATTCTGTGAATGCCATTTGTATACCTATATAACACATTATGCAAGGTGCTATAGGTGCCAGGTAAACAGCTTTGGAAGACTGATATCCAGAAGCCTCCTGATGTTCTGATGAACAAGTTCTGTCTCACATGCAGTTGCATGTACAATATGGCAATGCAAAAGCTAATATTAACCTGGTGTATCCCCCATTGGACACTCATACAGTCATCACAAGCCCAGCTCTTATGTCTAGGTTACTGCTGGATATAAGGCTCTACTTCCCATCCTTAACTGGATGTCAGGAACTCCAGCACCTTTGTGAGTGGCTTCTGTCATGGTGGTCCACCTTTTGTGGTAAACACATGCTTAGCAATGCTCCATCCCTGTTTTTTGGCATGCAACATCATATTGCTTACTCTTTACTGAACCTGAAGTGGACTCATATTATGGCCACCCATTGCTTTGATGTCCTGTACCACTGTCTGTCACAACTACTCCTGCAAAGCCTTGAACATGCTGTATTTGACTGGGATGCTTGTGCCATTTGTGGCAAGGGCTTGCAGTAAACCTCAGCCTATTTAGTAGTGAACTTTTCCTCTCATTGCCACTCTGTCTCTCACTTGTGCTCTCTCACTTTCTCTCATGGAGCCATGACAAAGCATGTGTGCCAATGTCTTACACATTCGTGTCAGTGAGAGTGCATGTCTACATGTGGATGTATGGTGTGATTGTTCACTACTGTCCCTCAGCACCATATGGTGTTGTCCTGTGGCATGTGCCCCTTCCTACATCAGCGTATTGAAACCCAGCAATACACTGCACAACATCCCACACAATATGTATTGCCATGCCTCACTCTTTATACATGGGCCAACATGTCCTGTGTGGCATTTCCTGCCCTATGTGAATATTACCCCAGTATTTCCCCACTCAGAGTTCAGCATGCTAGTGTCAGAGCATCGTGGCTTGGTCCACCACCCACATATACCTTTTTTTCTATGTCTCTTTTGCTCCTGTCACCTAACAGATAATCAGTGGAGGACATGGGTACATTACATAATGTCATGTCTTCCTTCAATATGCCTATTTCCATGTCCTGTATCTTAATGCAGTAAACTCCTGTTTCCATAGTTGCTTTATTAGTGTGGTCTCTCACAATATGGTGTCCGCCCTTTATACCATGTTAAATTGGGCATCATAGCTCAGCGGTTATGTAAATGAAGCCATTTATTTCAGCTGTCTCTTAATTGCTTCATTAACAAACTGTGCTGTCAACACTAAGCATTGATAGACTGCTTATACCTTCCTTTCCCAGGCTGTGGATACGAGTGGGCATTATGAGCATGTATAAACCTCTGAAGCTAGTAGCACTACAGGTCTGTACTACAGAGACTTTTCAAAGTGCCTTTTTGCTGTGGAATGATGCACATCACATAACATTCAAATGTGCATGGGTTTAGCATTTTGTTCTTTGTAGGGACCTGACTGAGTGGCTCTTGATTCAAGAATTGGAAAAAGCAGAACTCCTGCATGATATCTAAAGGAGAGCAAGTATTGCTTGTGCTTCCTCTTTAAGGACTTTCAGGGGCATCTGGTATGCCAAAATGATGGCTCTTTGTACAAGTTTGGTGCCTAGAATTAGCTTGCCAGTATGGTGATTGATGTCGCTGTTATCACATCACTTATAAAGGTGAACAATGCAGACATCATTATAGCAGTCTATATAGCAGCATCACCCAAACCTGCTTAGCTAGTGGGAAACAGAGGTTGCTGACAGAGAGAGACAGACAAATTCTTATTCTAAGCATTTTGTATCTTTTCTTTATACAGGTCCACCAGTACACTGTGTTCTTCCTTCTTTGCCTTGCAGTAGCTTAAGAGTGACAAGCCAGTATAGAGAGGTGGCATCAGAGGCAAGAACAACTGTCCTGTCAGTGGAATGCATATGCTCCGTGTACTAAGGCACTGCGCAGTTTAATAGTGTGTGTGTGTAGTGTATGGGTGTACTAATGTGTTCCCTTTTGGTTTCTCCTGTTTCCACAGGTCTAGTTATGGCAGTGTTAGAAGTGTGGTAGTAACTATCTCACTCTGTGCCAGTAGACTTCTCTGGTACTGGGTCACTAGTGGTCACCAGAACAATTTCTTAGCGGGAGGATGGAGACCACCCTGTTGAAAGTGATATGCAGGACTCATTGATGATTTTTGTGACTACAACTCTGGAGGAAGTGGAGGCTCCTTTTCTAATAATGGCCTGGAGGAGAGCCCTGTGGTCTGCTGGGTACAGCTGCATACGCTGGCATCATTTGACGTGTCACAGATCTCACTGTTACAAAGATTTCAATGTATGGGTGCTTGAGTTGCATGCCCAGCAGGCTCCTACCATCAGGCCACTAGATGCACAGGTTGCACATGACATCAGTCACAGAAATGTATGATGTCACTGTAGGTTAGTCTCTGATGTGCTCTGGCATATGCCACCTACCCTACCTAACCCCAATCCCTGCCTTGTGCATCACTCCACATACCTTGTTTGTTGGCCAGTCCTCCCAAACTCCAAGTGTTCAACCTCGGGCAGTATGCATCCATTCACTATTGAACCCAGTTTTTGTATAAATACTACTCCTGCTTGTCTTCTGTTTATATTTTACTATTTGCCTCTGCAACCTTCTCTTCCACCTGTATACCACCCACAACCATTTCTTTCCACACTACCATTCCCAGGTACCCTTTCTATTCTTATATGGAAAATGGGAGCCCTTCTCATAAAATATATATCTTCCCCCCAACAAAATTAATTTATCAGAGCTACTCTTTTGTTTTACCATGATTGCTATCTCTTTTCTAACTTTGTTATATTTCACTTTTCTCACCTTTTTTATGATGAATTAGGTTGACATTTTCCTGTGCTGGCACTTTTTGGCCTATTTGTCATTGCGTCTATGGCTGCAACGAGGCAGATTGCCATGCATATGAGCAGGTACAGTGATGAACACTTATGGGCACACTTTTCTGCCTTTCCTGTTAGGTTGATCACTGTGATCATATGATCCTTGTTAGTACAACTGCTTCACTGATTCTGTCTAATGCCACTCATCCCTGTAACAGAGCTCCATTAATTTACTAATTTAATATGTACTCCTTTCCCCTGAATATTGACACTATTGCAAGCCCTGAAAGATATCTAAGTAGTCAGGAGTTAAGGCCATGTTACACTATTGGAATCTTGAACTATAGCACTGCATGGCTGCAATATAATTGTCTCTGAATCCTAGACTTAACATGCAAGTACAACAATGCTCAGTTACTGAATTTTAGAAGTGGAAACCAAGTGAAAGAACAGAGAGTAGAGATAAAAATAATAAGTGGGACTAAACTATAAGGATAAGCACAGGAATAACGGCTAAAGCAGTTAGGCTATAACGTTGGCAGGGGAAGTAGGACACGGGACAGACCATTACCCACAGCAGCTCCTGCTGTAAATTCAAAGAGCAGGCGGTAATAGTGAGCAGAAGCAGTTTAGTAAAAGTAGTTAAGGGGCATGTATCTATATATAGCTTTGGCACACAACATGAGTATTGGAGTATTAGTGTGGGAGTACTTGACTAGTAGTTTTGAACTGCGCTAGACTATTAGGAGTCCTTTATTCTTTGGATCGGTCCAGGTATCCGATGAGAAGCACTAATTGTAAAGAATACTCAGTTGACCATTTTGAGATGGTTTTTAAGATGAGACAGCCAGATTACTTTGTCAGCCATACCATATAAAGTATGATGATAAGATGGATGAAAACATGTAACAAGTTCAGAGTAGTAAGAGAGGAGCTGTAAAAGTCAGCAAGACAATGAGTGTGAACTCTATGCTTCAGTAGAGTCATATTCTGCATTGCAGGCTGAAATTATGGAATCAGGATGAAAGGAAGGAAATGTAAAGCCCATATACTGTGTTTTCTAAAATGTGAAAGGAAGATCAATTCATAACAGAGATATTAGTAATGAGGGAAGAATGTACTTAGCTTTCGATAATGTTACTATTGTTTACAGCATTTCTTGCCTCATAACTGATGTGACTGTAACTCCTGTATAGAAGATAGCTAAGAAAGGGATTGCACCTTTAATAAAGGAAACATGTCACCAAAAAGCTAGACGAAAATTGAGACATACTCCAAAACAATAAAAATGGTGCAGTCTGCAGAGGCTCCAGGTTTGCTAAGGATATGCTGAGTGGATGGGAGTTTGCCATGCCTGCAAAGCATCATTGTTTAGCTTTGTTGATATTCAAAATATATTTTTGGAGGAAGTCCCTCTGCAGACCGATAAAGACATTTCACAGTTGATGCCTGATGGCTGATACTGAAAGATGATAATCATATCTTCAAATTTAAAAGGAATGTCACAAATGGCTGAAGTGAGAAACAATAAGTAGAAGGGGGGCATTTTGGGACAATTACCAATCTTAATCTGTAAATAATCTATCGGGAAATATATTATCCAGGCAGAGGGAGTATCTAGAAAGTGCAGAGAAGGGGACTGCAACAGCAGAGAGTGATTTTTGAGTCAAAATACTTTTGTCATGGTAAGAAAATGGCTCCATTAAGATAAGTTCTGTCTGACCTTCTCATAATAAGGTCACCAAGAAGCCAGTAGACACCCATGACTGAGTAAAAATGTATTGTTACATTGGTGTCTTCTTTTATTAATTATATCTTAATTTTGATTGTGTATATTCTTTTCTAACTGGGGAACATAGAGATGTAGCTAGAGTGAAGACTTATTCAATATAGCTTATTTGAATGCCATTTAGTCACTTGTTGAAGCTATTCTAATTCAGAGGCTATGACTTGACATTTGTTTAATGGCAGAAAGGGATAACAAGCCTGTCTAAGCTATCATTTTAAGTGCTTTGACATTCTATCTCCCCTCCATCCCTGTCTCCTCCTTACTCTTTTTCTACCTGCCATATACCCTCTTGAATGCCTATCGGGATTCTCTCTATACTATCCATTCTCTTAGTATATTGCACAGGCCAACAAACCCTCTCTAGGAAAAGTACCTTTGGAGATGCAGGGATTAGCTAGTCCCTTGAATCTGTTACTTGTCCCTCCTATCCATTCTGTCCTCTGTGTTCAGAATACACACTTTGCAACTCCCTGATATGATCTTATGCAACGATAACATTTCCCCTCTTACTCTTCTGGTCACAGGTGAAGAGCTCTAGGCTCTCACCTCTGGTATTATTCATTCTGTCTCACAAATCTTTCTTGCAGCTTCCCTCTGGATTCCTTTCCTGATATCCTTTTTCTTACATGGCCTCTGGAATTGCACACAATTCTCATACAGTGGTCTCTCCAAGGCTCTTTGCTTGTGGAATCTACTCCCCATAGGGTACAACCCAACATTTGGTTTGCTGCTGCCACTACTCTCTCACTCTTCAAGTGGACTAATTCAGGTGTGGTCAATACCTCAGATCCTTTTCCTGTTCTGTTGCTATCACGTTCTCTCCCCCAGCTGATACTTATACCAGGATTATTGTGCCCAAATTGCAGTACCTTGAAGTTAACAATGAACCTCAATCTCCAGTTTTCCTCTCGGATTCTTGTTTGAGGCAGAGACAAAGGTTTTGATGAGGTCCTAGTAGACTATGTCTAGAAGTACTTCCCTGTGAAGTTCATCTACAATCTAGTCAAAACTGGATCAGGATTGACTGACAGCTCTTTTTGGCCATGAACGCATGCTGATTGCTGTAATTGTAATTTTTATTTACCTATTTGTTTGTCTATTAATCTGTCAACCTATCTGTCTATTATTATATCTGCCTATCTATCTGTCCTGGCTTTGTTGACTAGGTTAGTCCCACTAGGTTAGTGGCCTCTCTTCAGGAGAGAACAAAGGTGATATTTATACTAATGGGAAATTTAGCCAAGGCATCATGAAACCCTCAGCACTCTTTTTGATTGGTGCTGTGGGAACTTTTACAACCACCTGAGCTACTGCCAACTCAAGCAGCTGAGACCTCAGTTTAACATCTCATCTGAAGGATGATTTCTGTTTTCTAGAAAGCAACCAGCCTTCCCCTCAGGAATTCCTCCATGACTTTCCTTTCCACCAATGCACTACTAAATTCTCATATTTTTGAAACAATACTTCACAAATAATTGCTAAACATATCACAAGCTATGTATGGCCTACTGTTTAACAGTCTACTTGGCTTCAGAAATGCCTTCAGCATTACAACAGCCCTTCTTTCTAATATCATAACAGCTGGGATATTTACTGATATGTCAAGGGCTTTAGAAACAGAAAACCACAGTTTACTTATCACCAAACTGAAAAAAAAAAGATTAACATTGGAAAAAATGCAATTAATTGGTTTCAAAGCTACCTAGAAAACAGAGCATTCCAAGATCATTACAAGAACCAGCTATCATCTGCTGGCACTCTCAGCAGTGGAGTCCCACATGGTTATCTTGGGTCCCTTACTTTTTCCCTTTTCATTAACAATCTTACGGAATAGCACCAAGAACTGAATCTTACTCTGATGTCATTCGCCTTCTTCATGCCAATAAAAGTAACTGTGCACTTCAAAAATCACTCCTTCTCCACGGTTTGCTTATAGGCCGAATCCAACAAGCTACTAATCAACCACATAACAACAACAACAAAATGTATATCATGCTCTACTCCCCTCACCATAAACATTTTCACCTACCAAACATTGGCATTGTGGGAAATCATTCAAATATCATACCACAGACATGTGAATACAGATACCTAGCTCTTACCCTACATCCATCACTTTCCTTCACCTCACACACTAATAGCTAGGTTAATAAAGTACTCAGCCAACTCAGTCTATGTTATTTCTTTTCCCTTTTTGCACACATAGCCTCATCAAAAATGCCCTCCTTATCAAGCTTGAATATGGCCTCTGTCTGTTATCCTTTTACTCTACCTACAATTGGTCTATATTAAAAAATAAATGTTAAAGAATGCTGAATTGCATATGGCTGAGATCATATAATCAACATTCTGTAACACTGAAAAGTAAAAAGGACAACAAAAATATGTGCTTTTACAGGAGAACTCCCAAACCCCCCTCCCCCTGCAAATTATATACACCATGTTTGAGATCTTACTACAACAGGGAAAGGGCAAATTCCCCAATTGCCACTATACCTCTGTCTGCATAGAAAACCGACTTTTCAGAAAGCCAGTCATATGGTTTCAACCATATGAAATTTGACTTTCTAATAAGTCAATCTTCGGAAGGGAACTGACCTATAATACACACAAGCTACAGACAGCAGAAAATAAAATTTGCAGATTTGCATTAAGTTACAGGTGCTTGCCCTCACCAATGCACCCTATATAACAGATTCAAATGGCTTCTTGTAAGAGAAAAAGCAACTGCTTCCTATGTGTCGATATATAAAATCATGAACAATGCTTACTGTCCACCACTAAAAGAAAGCTGGCTATCAGAGAACAACACTGCATCCTGAGAAATAGTCAAGACTATTCAATCTCCATTAGCAGTCCAGTCTTTAAAGGAGCCGTCACACATTAGCTTAACTTGGTCTGACATTGTTGACATAAAGTGCCAAGACATGCTCCAAGAGTTGAAGTTAACTCTTGTAGAATGCCTTCATCAAGAAATAACCTGCATTTGCTTTAAAGGCAATTGTTAGAAATGCTTCCTATGGGTCTTTAAAATCTGTCTACACAATGAAAAACATTTCTCCCTTTTAACTTTTAAACCTTTTAACCTTTTAAAAAAACTGTAAGCCTGTTTCCTACCTTTCCTGTAACTAGTGTAGTCCAGATACAGATTTGCTGTATCCAGGACTGTATGTACGCTTCTGAGCCCCCCCCCCCACCAAGCCTTTCTGAGTTGGAGGGAAGCCTTCTAGCTTGTCAGTGGGAGAGGTAATCACTAGGTAACCTGTCTACCACATAAGGAGTGGTTCTGGCCCAGAAATTGTAGTTACTGGCCGTCTGGGCAATGTTTTCCATCTCGCTCAACTTTCTGATTTGAAAGCCTGCATTTGCACTTGTTTCTTTTCTGTAACTAGTCTAGTGCAGATTAGTTTTAGCACTTGAATTTGCTTATTCATGCTCCGCACTTGTTCAGAACTTGTTGTAAGCACTAAATAAGCTACTAATTACTAGAGCACTCAACCTGCCTTATTACCTAGAGGAAAACAGTTTTTGCACTTACTTTCCTCACCTGCTTAGAGAAAAACAGCTCTTGTGCTCACTTTCCTCACTTATCTAGAGGAAAACAGTTTTTTATTCAGGCATGTCCAAGGGTCAGCTCTCAGTGTTCTCTCCTGTCTATCTGATGAATCTGGGCATCTTGGGGCAATGTAGAAATTGCCTCATGTACACAGACAACCCTCTCCTCCTACCACCCAACACTACAGCCTGTGAGAGATGCACTTATCTAGCCAAACTGGAGGTAAAGCTCTCTCTAACCAAGACTGAACTTGACATTCACGAGGAGAAGGTAAACACTTGCACCACACCACACTTATCACATAGTCTCACTAAATCTACACCACCAAAATCCACACATAGAAACACAAAAACATTTGGGGAGGCTCTCAATAATAATCCCAAGCAACAGAGACCTCCAAAGCAGAAACGCTAGAAACTTCCACCCCCAACACAACCCAGATGACACATAGCCCACAGATTCAGTGTGCCACTCAACCACAGCAAATAAGGCAAAACAACATATCCAACACACCAGTCATAGGTGACTCTATAGTCAGGAATGCTGATGTCCCACTCACCAGCCTAAACAAGGAGAAGGTTACTGTCAGCTGCCTGTCGGGTGCCAGGATCCACCACATAACCCACGCACTCAGGTCACTCCACAACAAGTACAAATATGACTCATGTCATTGTCCATGTCGGTGTGAATGACCTGAGACGTACCTTCCTGGACTACATGAAAAGAGACATGGAAGTGCTCTCCGATCTTGTAGCCCAGGTAGGTATGACCCTAACCCTGAGTAGCCTTCTGCCATCGCCCAGAATGATACCGCAGTACAATGACAAAATGATTGACTTCAACAGTTGGCTAAACTTCTGGTGTCATTCTAAGGGGATCCAGTATCTGTCTGCTTGGGATGATATGGTCGACAGACCATGATGCTTTGCCAGAGATGGCCTGCACCAGATTCTGGATACTGGCTAAGGCTCTTGCCACCCCTATAGTGCCTTTTTTAGGCAAGGTTCAAATGACAAATTCACCACCATAACAAGAACAGGCAAGCAAAAACTGAGGGTAATGCTACTCAATGCTAGAAGTCTAAATCTCAAAATGCACTCACTCAAGGCACTCCTTAAAATGAAGGACATCGATAACTCTGTAGTGACTGAGACCTGGTTCAAGGCTCCAGAGAGCACCCCTGCACTACCAGGCTATAACTCATACCACACATTTTGGCCATGTAACCTGAACTGGAAGACCAAAGGTGGAGGTGTGTCCATATTCATTAAGGATATCCACACCTCCAGGCTAGCTGCTCAGCATAATGCATCCGAGGTTATCCAAGTGCAAATAACTCTGGGCAAAACTGCAATCCAAACTTTAGCTTCCTACAGATCCCTCACCATGCCTCAGGATTCCCACTCCTCTTTTCTTGATGTGCTGGAAAATATTAGGGTTCAACCAAACACCCTAATAATGGGCGATTTCAACTACCCCACCATTAACTGGAAAAAATACTCATGTACCAACTCCTTCACACAACGCTTTTTGGAATTCATAAAGTCCAATGCCCTGGATCAACTTATCCACACCCCCACCAGGGGCAACAATATCCTAGACCTAGTCATTACCAACATGAGTGACTGGTGTTCCACACCTGAAGTCAACTCCTCGTTTATCCGATCTGACCATAAACTAATTACCCTTGATATCCACATTCTGCCCCCACCCCCATTAAGGAAACCATGGTAAAAAATTACTCCAAAGCCAACTTCATGCTTCTTAAGACAGAAGCGGTGAACTTCATGACACCCATGGACAATACAGTTACGACTGCTGAAGCCTACACAAATGCACTCTAAAAGCACTTACATGAGTGCATGGATCGTGCTGTCCCAAACAGAGCCAAGGCACTATCCTCCAAATAAAGGAAGCCAATCTGGTGGTCCCCTGCCATAAACAAACTGTACAACAGAAGAAAGAAATTGTTGCAAAAGAGAGTAAAATCTTATGAGTGGAGGAGCTCCCCTGGTCAGCCTCAATAAGAAGCTGAGATCCCTTATAAGATCCTCCAAAGCTAGCTATGAAAACAAAATTGCCACTGATTCTAAAGACAACCACAAAGCATTCTATAACTATGTCAAGAATCTCAATGGCAGCACCCAGATCTGCTCTGAGTTACAGCACAATGGCATGAAAATTACAGAACCAACTGATATTGCCAACATCCTGGCAGATAGGTTCAGTGCTAACTTTACCTCCCCCTCACCCCCTAAAGGGCCCATATATATACAGGAAGAATGCAGAGTCCCTGTAAACACAACTATGCAGGTAAAAGCTGTACTCTCTAAAGCCAAAAACACAGCATCCATGGGACCGAACAACATCCCAGGCTGCATTTTACATGAACTTCAGAACGAACTGGCTCCCCACCTAAGCACCATGTTCAATCATAGCTTCACATCAGGCTTTTTGCCCACTGAATGGCGTACAGCAACAGTAATCCAACTCCACAAAGGGGGAGCCACCACTGATCCCAGGAACTATCGCCCTATTAGCCTGACAAGTCTGGAATGGAAGGCCATGGAACGTATCATCATGGAACTCATAAACAAAGACATTGGTAACCTCCAAACTCTGGATCCCACCCAGTTCGGGTTTGTGAAAGGTAGATCATGCTCCTGAACCTGATCGACTTCTTTGAGGCAATCACCAAAGCCGTAGATGAGGGTAAGGTGGTTCACACAGCCTATCTTGACCTCACCAAGGCTTTCGACACCATCCCCCATTCTGGAATTATAGCTAGACTCACTAAACTAGGTATAAATCCCTACATCACAAGATGAGTTGTCAGATGGCTCACTGACAGAACCCACACTGCAAAAGTTGCACACTTCAAATCTGACCTCAAACCAGTGACAAGTGGAGTACCACAGGGTTCAGTCCTCAGACCTCTCCTGTTTGGTATCTACTTCTCTTAAGTACAGGCTAACACAGAAGGCCTCTGGCTAATGAAGTTTGCAGATGACTGCAAACTAGGAGCCATAGTCAAGTCCCCAAATGATGTGAAAATCCTACAGAAGGACCTCGTTGAGACAGATGCCTGGTGTCAGAGCCATGGCCTCAAGCTCAATGCCAAAAAGTGCATTGTCATCCCCTTAAGTAAAAACTCTGTACCCCTGAACTACTACATAGACAGCAGTCTACTTAACACCGAATGTGTTATAAGAGACCTTGGGACCCATGTGGACAGTAGTCTGTCCTTTGATAGTTACATCGCCACAGTAGTCAGGAAGTCCTTCTACGTGGCACACCTCATCATAAAAGAGTTCTCATCCAGGAAAAAAGAGGTCATTGTTCCCCTCTACTCGACACTCATTAGACCCATTATAGAGTACAACACCCCTTTTGGAATGTACCTCACAAGACATCTGCAGCAGCTGGAAGGGCCACAGAATTACCTCACAAAGAGGATTACTGGCCTCAAACAGATGCCCTACACTGACCGTCTCAAAAAACTACAGCTTTACTACGTAGCATATCGCCTACACTGAGGTGATCCCTGCCTAACATATAAAGCTATGTCAAACCCAGAGCTGTTGGACATGCTACACCTAAAGAAATCCCAGTCCCTGTGAGCTGCATGCTCTGTGGACCTAAACCTTGTCACCACAATAAACAGGGCATGCTGGAGGGATAGATTCCCATCCCAGAGACTTCCCATACTCTGGAACAGGCTACCCATCTAAATCAAGCAAAGTTCTTCATTAGCACTCTTCAAAAAAAATCTTGATGAGTGGATGGAAAATAGGAAATACATCCCGGGTATCATTTCTGTGTCTCTGCTCGATAGTGGCACAGGAAAATAACTTTCTTGGGTGGCGTAAGCCAGGGAACCTTGTTGGCTAGGCTTACGTAGACCCTCAGTCCGATAGTTTGGTACCTACTTATGAACCTATGAACCTATGAACTGCTAGTGACTCATTAATGAATATTATATCTATATATCTGCATTTTTAAATGCTATATTATTAATTTTTAATAAAACATGGTAAAGAGCGATTAATATAATTTGCTTATTACTATTATTCATTCACGTTTTCACTGTTAATTCATCCCTAATATGACATGTATAGCATTTGTAGTTGCATGAAGATTGATTGACTGTTTATCAATTTTACTCTTGCATCTTTGACTGGGTTGTGGATGAAAAGGGTCTTTGGAACATCCACATACCTGGTTACCAAACAGTAAATAAATACAATAAATAAGCTAATGGCTGTCTTGTTTCCCAAAATTTTTATGATCCCAGAACTTTGGCTATAAAAAACTGTTCCCTTTATGCTGAAAGCTGGCTGATCTTGGAATTAGTATATGGAGATTAGTAGGGAGGTGGGGCACTATCTGTACATGGGTGTGCAGGGAATGCTTGCCCAGTACCAAAAAAATATGATAAAGTTGATATTTTGGGTTGTCCAGTTTATGACAGTATTTTGCACTAATAAGGACAGTGGGATTTTGGATGCAGATCCTTGAGGAGAATAACAACAAACCATACAGAATTACAGAATGTATTCTAAGAGCTAAGACAACATGGGAATGGAGAAAGAAAATTTTGCTAATAGGGATGACTGCAAGTAGGGATAGAGAAAATAGGCAAGAGGTGGTTGAACTTTACTGGAGAAAACTGGCAAAGGAACCAAAGTATTAGAAGCAAATAACAAGAGAGGGAAAGGTAACAGAGTGGGCCAGGGCCAAGAAGGAATTTGGACCGCAGGCTACCTACTGCCTTCTTTACCAAGGAAAAGTAAGGTGTACAAGACAGTGATGCAACCAGTACTATTGTATTGTACAGAAACCTAGGCAGTAAAGACAGAGCAGATGAGGAAGCTAGATGTGATGGAAATGAAGTGCCTGAGATGGGTGGTAGGTTGCACACTGTGGGACAGATGAAGAAATAAGGAGATAAGAGCAGAAGCCAAAGTAACTGCAATTACGGAAAAGATCAAAGAGAAGAGATTACAGTGGTTTGGGCACATGTGCAGAAAAGCAGAAAACAATCTGGGACAGAGAAGAAGAGGAAGGTAAGAGGAAATGAGGGCATCCAGCAAAGAAGAGGATGGATTGTGTGAGAGAAGATCTGCGAAAGTCAGGCATAAATGTCAATGAAGGCAGGAGTGTGGCACTGAATCAAGAGAGATGGTGACAGTTAACGCGACACCCTGACCCCATATAAAAATGGGAAAAATGGAGTTGAAGATGATGATAATCCATAATCTTACATATACATGCTAATTAAAGTCACATTATTACCCACAGTCCTATATATTATACTGACACCATCAATGCCAAATAAGCAAAATATAAAATAAATGAACTCCTTTTATATTTTGTATAAATAGTGGGAGATTGGTCTTCTTGACATAGAACCATGTGATATATGATCTAACTTTACCCTGGGATTCATGAAGCTTGCACCAGGTGCAGGCATAGTGTTGGCGTTCCAACACCAAATATGGCCGGCGAGCAATCCAGGTACGAGCTGTTTCCACGTGCACTATCTGCGTATGCTACACCCACACAGCTCCCGGCCCCTGTATGCTAATTACCCCATTTGCAGCAGTGTAGCACGCTAATGAAGGTATTTAGTGATCTAGGAAGTGGTGCAGGCATAGTGCAAGCATGCAGAAATGTAAACCATAAAAAACAGTTTACATTTCTGCAAACATAAAATCGGAGCCATGACAGCCAACCAAACACATGTATTATATTGTTAATATATGGCAATGGATAAATATATAGCCATTGGCATAAAAAAACATGTACAAAATATAAAAAGAACAGTTAATTTTATTTTTTGCACTATTGCAAAGTTTAAGTGCAGGGCAGCGGTGCGCAAACTGGATCGCAAGGAAAATAGAAACATATAGAATAAAACTGCAATGTAACACATATCATGATCTCCCCATAATAGTCAATGGCAGGCATGTTACACCACACCATGGTGCAAGGGTTGCTAAGGGGCTGTGACAGTGTTTTGCACGGTAGCTAGGAATTAGTAGGCAATGCCATGCAAATGAGAGGAGTAATAGTGAATCACAGATTCTCCGCTAGTGTAAGGATGCACCTCACAGCATAGTGTTATAACACCGAGGTGTGCCCTTGAGATAAAAATGACATCAAGAGAGGGGTGTGTCACCTTTGCTGTAAGCAGATTGGAGCATTGCTAATCCTGTTTTCCAGTAGCTAAGCAAAGCTGCAGGAAAGGGGTGTGTTGAACTGGCTATAGCTTTGCTTAGCTGAGAGCACACAAGGTAACCGAGTATGCATGTGAATGGAGATTAAAATGCGCTTAAACTCGGTAAACGGGTTTATGCGGCGTACACCGGAGCTGAAACAGGAAGGATATAGTAAAAAAATAAGGAAATGCTGCAGCAGGGAAATTGGAGTACAAATGACTAATTAACACCTAGGAACCTACAGTGGGCCATTGACAGCAGCTAACAAGGCTGCAAGCAGCTACCTGCAGAACAAGAAAGAAGAGGGGCTGTACTGCAAAGAAAACAGTAAAGTGTCACAGCAGAGCAAAGCAGAATTGCATTACATCAGCTACAAAACACATTTTGCAACACATGACTGTGTAGGGAAAGTACAAAACAAGAAAGTTGGCAGGTGGATGCATGCCTGACAATGGGAGGGGATCCAGGTTTAAAAGTGAATTAAAGGGCAACAGATTAATCAAGGCAGGCAAGCATAACTCCACACTACAGGGCCCACACTTGTAGTACTCACTGTAAAACCCATAATTAAGATACAATGCAGCTGGAATGGCTCATACACAGCCAATGACATCAGCAGCATCCATAGCACAATAGTATAAAGTGTGAAAACACCTCAAACACACTTGTGTATTCCCATGCACTCTGCACCATTGGTGTATACATACGGGGAACTTTTAATATGTACATGTTAGGGGCTGCCATAGCTTTGATCCACCAGCATGTATTGGAGACTGAAGGTGGTGTGGAGGATGATGCTGACAACCACCTCAGGCACCAGAGGAGGAGAAGAGTGTTCAGACCCAGGGTAACCTACCAGGGGCTACATGATCTGGAGATAGTAGAGAGTTACAAGATGGACAGGGACACCCTACAGCAACTTGTGGAGCTGTGTCAGCCACACCTCAGAGCCAGAACAAACAGAGGGGAACCTATCCCAGTGGATACTAAAGTATGTGTAAGCCTGAGAATACTAGCCACAGGTACCTTTCAAAGGCCAACTGGGGATATCATGGGGATCTCACAGGCATCAGCATCCAGGGTACTTCATCAGTTCCTGGATGTCATGTTACCACTTGCCAATGAGAAAATATACTTCCCCCGAACGCAGGAAGAGATGGCAAGCAATGTGCGTCTCTTCCACCATGTGGCAGAATACTTAGAGGTACTGGGTGCAATAAACTGCACGCACATACACATCAAGTCACCACCCGGTGAGCAGGGTAGGCGCTACATAACCCGCAAGGGATACCTCTCCATCAACTGTCAGGTCATGTGCAATGCCCAAAGCATTATCATGGATGTGTCTGCTGGCAGCCCTGGAAGCTATCACGACTCCCACATCTGGCATGCCTCACAGTTGTATCAAGTATTTGCTGGGGGGACATCCCAAATAGCCACCTGGTGGGGGATGCAGGCTATGCACTGGAACTGTGGATGATGACTCCCATCAGAAATGCTCACACACCCATGCAAGAACGCCATAATGAGGCACACGCACAAACCAGAATCATCATAAAGTGTGTGTTTGGGATGCTGAAATCACAGTTCCGTTGCTTGGACATATCTGGTGGACCCTTGCAGTACTCTCCAGGCATGAGTGCCCACATCTTCATAGCATGTGCCATGCTACACAATATGATCCTGTGGAAACAACTGCATCAGGGACAGAATGATGAAGGCCCTCACAACCCACCACCATTGCCAAGGGCCCCACAGGCACAGAGGTACTCAGACCACGAACACTCTGAGCCAGCCCCAGTAGGCAAACGGAGGCATGCCCAGTATGCCCATGCCTTGGCAAGGAGGGAACGTATAGCACACATACTGACAGTGTAGGCACCTAGGGAATGACACCTTTCTCCACCTGCACACACAGTAAAAATGGATGGCACACACACAAGACTACCTGTAAATTGTCATGTATAGGCAGTCTACTGTGTGCATCCAACATAGGCAGCCCTCAACTATTGCACACACAACTGCTATTGGCTCAAGGTAAGTCAACACCTGAACAGAAAATTAAGCTATCAGCATGTGCTGATACTGTATATATAGGTTCATAGTTTCATAGGTAGGTACTTGGCTAACTGCCCAAGGGCATTCATAAGCCTAGCCAAAATGTGTCAGCTTTTGCCACCCCATTAATTAATTAACTGTCCCTCTGTGGAGCAGAGCCAATGGTGGGATCCCTGGGTGTATCTACTGTTCCCTATCCACTCTTCAAGGTTTCTCTTGAAGAGTGTTAGTGAGGGGCTCTGAATAATGTAATTAGGGATGATGTTCCAAAGCATGGGGAGTGTCTGTGACAGGAATCCCTCCCTCCAGCATGTTCTAGTTATTGTTGTGGGAAGGTTTAGCTCACTACAACATGTGGCTCACTGTGACATAGATTCCCATAGGTGGAGCATATCCATTTAGCCTGAGTTGGACATGGCTTTGTTGGCCAGCAGAGATCATCTCCGAGTAAACGAGATGCCACTGAGTAAAGCAGGAGTTTATTCAGTCTGGCTGCATAGGACATATGTTTGAGGCTAGTAATCCTCTTGGCGAGGTACGTTCGTGGACCTTCCAGCTGTCAGACATGTCTTCTGAGGTACATCCCAAATGGGTTATAATACTCTATGATGGAACTGATGAGTGATGAGTAAAGGGGCACTATAACCTCAGTATGTCTATATGCGAACCCTTTAGTAATCAGATGGCCTACATAGAAGGATGTCCTAACTACTTTGGAGATATGATTGTCAAAGGAGAGATCACTATCTACCTTAGTCCCCAGATCCCCTATTACCTTGTCTGTATTAAGGTGGCTGCCACATATGTGTTAATATGCGGGTGTTTAGTTTTTCCCAGATGGAATGACCATGCAGTTTGTGGCGATTAGCTTGAGACCATGACTTTGACACCCTGTGTCGGTCTCTGTGAGGCCCTTTGAAGGATGTCTGTGTCAGCTGGACTGTCAGTTATGGCTCCCAGTTTGCAGTCATTGCCAAACATGGTCTGCCGTAGACCACCTGTGTTTGCCTGTACCTCTGAGAAGTATATGCCAAACAGTAAGGGTCCCAGGACTGAGTCCTGTGGGACACCAGTTGTGACTGGTTAAGAGTTGGACCTGGAGGCTGCTAGTCTTACCATGTGGGTTCTGTGTGTAAGCCTGTTGACAACCCATCCTGTGATGTATGGGTTCATGTACAGGCTGGTGAGTTTATCAATAATACCTGAGTGGGGAATGGTGTCAAAAGCCTTGGCGAGGTCCAGGTAGTATGTGTGAACCACCTCTCCCCTCATCTATCGCCTTGGTGACTGTCTGTAAGACGTCAAACAGGTTCAGTAGGTGTGATCTGCACTCAACCAAGCTGACCTGGGTTGGGTCAAGTGTTTGGAGGTTACCAATGTCTTTGTTAATGAGTGCCATGAGGATGTGCTCCATAGCTTTGCAGACCAGGCTAATCAGGCTTATGGGGTGGTAGTTACCATGGTCAGTTGTGTTTCCACCTTGGTGGAGTGGAATAAACATTGTTATGTGCAATTGTATGAGCGTGTAGCCTGTGTAGAGGCTAAGGTTGAAAAGCTTAATTGGGTGGGGGGTTAGTTTGTCTTGTAGTGTTTGGAAGATGCAGTCTGGGACACCATCTGCCTCCATTGATGCTGTGTTTTGCCATTTGAGAGGGCTATTTCCACCTGTGTGTCTCTGATGTCTGAGATACTGTATTTTATGGGTATTGTTGTGGGCTCTTTAGGGGGTGAAGTTTGCAATTAATGTATCTGCAAGGATGTTGGTGATATTAGTAGGTTCAGTATATTTTGTGCTATATTACACCGGCACAGTGCAAATGTGTATGTTACCACTTAGATCCTTGACATAGCCAAAGAAGGCTTTGTGGTTATCTTTCAAATCCTTGCCTATTTTCCTGTTGAAGTTAGCCTTGGATGATTTCATGAGGAACCTAAGTTTCTTACTAATACTGGTCACAGATGTCAGCCCTTCTTGGGATTTGCTGTTTTTCTGTACTACTGTCCTACTTCAGTTGTATAGCCTGTTTATTGCAGGGGTCCACTAGACTGGTGTCCTTGTCTTGGAGGAGTGAGTCTTAGTTTATCAGTGATGGCATGACCCATACATCTTCGTAGGTGCTTATAAAGTGCATTTGTAAGTCTTTCTGTATCTTGAGCAGTGTTTTCCCTTACCATGGGGGCTGTGAAACCTCCCACCTCTGTCTTTAGTAGTGTGAAGTTAGCTGTAGGAAAGGTTTACACTGTGGTTACCTTGGGTGGGAGAGATAGTTGGGTGTGGAAATCATCAGTGAATAGTTCATGGTCAGATCTAACCAGTGACCGGTTTACCTCTGCTGTGGTACACCTGTCGCCCATGTTGGTGATTACCACTTCTAGTATGTGTTCACCTCTGGTTAGGGAGTTTAACATCTGATACAGGGCATTTGAGGTGATAAATTCTAGGAAGCGCTGGGCCTGGAAGTGAGTACTCGAGTAGGTTTCCCAGTTAATAGTAGGGTAGTTGAAATCAACCAATACCAGGGTGTTCAGTAGGACTGTCATGTTTTCCACTGTCTCCGGGTAGGTGGAGTGGTGGTCCTGGGTCATGGAGGGTGATCTGTAGCAGGCCACAGTTTGATTTGCAGTTGTGGAAGATGTTAGCTGCACATGGATGATCTCAGAGGTATTATGCTGTCCCACTAACCTGGAGGTGTAGGTATCCCTAATGACTAGGATAGACCCCCTCCATGTCTGTGTCAGTCCATGTTCTGTGGCCGAAATGTGTGGTATGGGTTGTAGTCCGGTAGTGCTGGTGTGCTCTCAGGAGCCTTAAAACAGGTTTCAGTTACTGCACAGATGTTGACGTTGTCCATACTGAGGAGTGCTGTGAGTGCATGCATTTTGTGATTACAACTCCTGGCGTTGAGTAGCATAACCCTCATTGATTTTGCTATTGTGCTGTTTATGGAGGTGGGATTCACCTGTGAGACTTGCCTAAAAAAGGCACCATGGGGGCGCCAATAGCCTTGGCCAGTATTCGAAAGCCTAAGGCTGACACATGCAAGCCAGTATCGTATTGTTGCATGCATATTTCCCATCTGTGCTTGTTTCTCATCTTTCCTGTAGGTAACCTACTGGTAAGCAATAGAAAGCCTTAAACTGATACAAGTCTTCTAGCTTCCAAGATAGGCTTTTGGAGTGATTGAGTATCAGTGTTCTGTATGTTCTTGCTGTACTTAACTGTTTTCTGACTACATGGTGATTTTCCACTGTATATTGTGATCTGAAAGCTCTTTTTATTCACATATTATTTCTGTGATGGCCTGCACTTTAGAGGTTCACAGATAGGTAGTAGGCTATCTGCTCAAGGGCATTTAGAAGCATAGCTACAGTGTGTTGGCTTTTTCTGCACCATTGATGAAGTAACTGAGCCTCTGTTAAGCATAGCCAATTAAGTGATTCCAGGCAGAGTTGCCGGAAGCTGTTAAAGATTGGGGTGGTGGAGGGTGATATGGGGCACTTAGTGATCTAAAAAGGGCATGTTAACGTGAAAAATCAACACCATTCAATTTTCCCCAAAAGGTTTTGCAGCTATAAAACTGGAGGGGCTCCCCCTCCCCCTGGCTGTAAGGTTTGGGACAAATGTTCCCAGGGGTGTATATTCTGTTAACCATTCACACATCAAGGTTTCTTTTGAAGTGCGTCAGTGAGGGGCTATGCCTAATGTAGTTAGTAATTTAATTTATAGTCTCTCATTTCATTTATGTTTGGATTTCAAGAGTAAGTGAAGCTCAGTGGGTTTGGGCACCTCCGCCATTGGCTTAACCTACTTTACACATAGAAATCATCTAAATAGGAAATAGGCAGAAGCAACGTTAATGTCAGTAGTGTAATGGTTACAGCATTCGCATAGTATCTGTGCATTCGTGGTTCAAATCCCAATAAAGTCAGTGATGCTTTTCATGTTAAAAAGTATACCTTAACCACAGCTTGCATATTTAGGTAGTATTCTTCAGTATAATAAACATTTGAAACACCCACATAAACCCATGTGTGCCGGAGAGTAAAGTCAACAGAGATTGTAATGTTATGTAAGCACACAGTGAGATGCTACTTCAATGAAATGTATATATCCTGCGTAGTTAGCAGATGTGTCCGTGTTTGTGTGCACAGGTTATAAATTTTAAATTTTGTTTAACCGTGTTTAACTGCTGTTTTAATGTCACACAAACACTTTTAAGCATGCTTATAACTGCTTAAATAAGCCTTATTCTGGAGAAAAAAATATTTTTAAAGCATCGCAGGTCTTGAACCATGCACACCATAGTCATGGGACTTACCACTAAGCCATCTGAGTTGTATACATGTTTCATGGTCTTTAGACTACACCTTTTACTATAGACATTCCACAGTACTGACCACATGGTTTCTGCGGTGGTGCAGCTGTAGCGTTGTTGCCTCACAGCAAGAGGTTCTCCCGTTCGATTCTCGGCTTGGATTGGGAGTGTCTTCTGTGTGGAGTCTGCATGTCCTCCCCGTGGTCGAGTGGGCGTTCGAAAGACATGTGTTGAATGGGCATGCCTTCATTGAAGGTTGGGCATTGGGCTGGCAACTCGACACCATAAAAAAAAACAACTGCCAATCATTAGCGGACTGGAGTTCCGCTGTGGCGACCCCTAACCAGGAAAAACTGAAAGACAAACAACAACATTCCACAGTAATGACCACAAATGGGACAGTCACTTTGTGTACATATGTGCAGTGCATTGTAATGTACTGTAGTTTGTGAATCAACATATACAAATCTACATATGTATAACTGTTAAAAATTAATACTAAATATATATATGTGTGTGTGTGTGTGTGTGTGTGTGTGTGTGTGTGTGTATGTCAGTGATGTCTGCTCATAGATATAAATATATATGTATATATATTTATATATATATATATATATATATATATATATATATATATATATATAGTTACATCTATAGCCATATATATAAACATCTATGAATACCCTTCGTGACACAGAAGCAATCCAAAGGAATTGAAGTGTACACAAAACACATGCAACTCTAGTATTATAACTATTAATATTAACTTAATTCACCATAGAACAGATGGTTGTTGTGTATGTGGAGATTGGAATGGGGGAAGAATGATGGGTAATGAAATTATGCATCAAGGAGAGCCTGGGATGGATGTTAAATAAGTGAACTGGAGGGGTATACATGGAGTATGGGGACAATATAAAAAGGTCACAAAACAAAAACCTTTCTCATTCATAATACACCCTGTCATGTCACATTGCGACACTTAATTCCACAAACATATGAACATTAACATATGTACACCAACTGACTATCACATTTGTTTTCAGTATTGAGGAATGCCCATAGTAAAATGTATATTCTAAACACCATAACATTTGTACGAATCTCGGATGCCTTAGTGGTAAAGTCAGTGACTGTGGTGTTCATGGTCCTGGGTTCAAAACCTTCAAGGGCTGTCAATGTATTTTGAGGGCCAGAATAATGGGTTTTGGATGCAGGTTGATTAAGGTTTTAAGCAGTTTTGTGCTGGTTTGCGCGACAGTAAGCGGCGCTTAAACACTGTTAAATAGATAAGCACTTCACAGGTGTATCCTTTGCTTACCATCAAGCAGACCACTGGCAAACTGCTTAAATGTGTGTTAATCACACTTTCACTACCAGTGCCTGCTCTGAGAGGTAAAATAATAACCACTTCTAGGATTAGAACCCGCAAACATGTACACCATCCTCAGAGTAACGTACCAGTAAGTTACCTGAGATGCACCTATGCCAGCTGTGTATTCAGACAGGTTAAAACACAAAAGGGAGGATTGTGTGGAAATATGACAAACCACCATGTATCCAATGAAAGATGCATGCTATATATATATATATATATATATATATATATATATATATATATATAGAGAGAGAGAGAGAGAGAGAGAGAGATACATAGATACATGTCGATATATAGAGATATACATATATGTAGATATACAGATAGGTTAAAAACATCTACACATCTATGGAGGTACATATAAACGTATGCAATAATATATATATATATATATATATATATATATATATATATATATATATATATATATACATATATGTATATACATACATACATGTGTGTGTACAGCTCCTGAAGTGCTCAAATCTGAGGATAACATGGACCATAGCAATCACACATTCTGCCACCCCCAAACAATATGAGCATAACATATGAAGAGTATATGCCAATACACTATTACAAATATGTTCTATGGACATGAGCCAAATTGGGTTAGTCACCAACACAACTACAATGACTGCAAATATCCATGACAGAAATACACAGACATCTTTCATTTAGCAAAACGTTATTACATTCCGATTTATTGCCAAAAGGATTCAAGGACTAACATTACCTGTATGCTATACAGGAAGCATTTAACAGTGCCTTAATGAATCAGCCTGCAATTACCATAGTATTAGTCCACTAAGGGATAGATGTTCACATAGGGAAAGAAAACCCACACACATATAGAATATGTATAAAAGCAGTTCCTGCATACCTGCATCTGTTATGTACACCCACTAACATCTCCCCCACACCCAAACTAATTACAATAATACATACTGTCATACCATAACCAATTATTCACCCACTGTATGACATCTGCTGAAACCTTGACATACCTGGACAGAGACACACTAACACAAGCCCTATGTTAAATAGTTGCTGTTATACAATGGAATAGTTGCTGATGTTACAGGGTTTGTTTGAACTAACCCTGTTTCAGAGGGTTGAAAAGTAATTACACAAGGAAGTGTTACCAATTACTGATTATCAGCACAGTATGATACACAGTAACACCAATCTTAATATGTCTGGTAAGCACACTGTAAACCTCCTAACATAATATGCATAGCCATGCAGCCTTGAGCTGGTCAAACATCCTGGCCAGACTGAAACATATGTAGAAGTATTAGGTACAGACAAACCCTGCACAAGTATCAATGTTCAGATATATAACAGCAGTACTCACATTTACACCAAATCCTCTAGGAATTACACACAATATATTTGAGTTTGTCGCCATACAACTGTTGCAATAGATTGCAGACAACACTTCCAGGCTGTCTTCCTCACAAGTAAGGCAAAGGGACAACGCCCAAGTGGAATATTCAATTATACTCCACTGTTGCAATTGGTGTTCCAATTGGTGATCAGGATAGCACATGTTACTGATCTCTAACTATAAAAGGATGCCTTATCACACATTCAAACCATCTGTATATACCTGCAGAACGATACAAAATACCTAACAGAAGATGGAAACACAAACCGAAAAAGATTAAAATACCAGTCAATAACACCTCCAGTTACCAAGAAGGTATGTATAACATTTAGTATGTCTTTGTATGTAGTACCTTTTCTGTAATAATTGCAGTGTAATCAATGCATATAGTGGAAATAGCTATCTTGTAGTGATGTATTGTTGAGCAGTAGTAATGCTTGTAGTATTCTATGTGTGTACTGCTGTAGGTCACAAGACAAACTCCTCATACACCACAAGGGATGATATATATAGACTTGGAATTCATCAATTCTTTTCCAGCCACTGTCAGTGTAAGGGGTGGTCCAACAAGTATGTGCTATAACAGGGGATAGTATATGGTGATATATTGTAACAGTAGACATATGTATGGGTGTATTAGTGAGATGAACATGTCAAAGATGGGCTTACTGTGCAAATACGATTTGCATTGTGGGATATTGTGCCAATAACTGCGTAATGTACAGTATTCTAGGCAGATCTGTAGTCCATTTTACATAGCATTTCTGTTATGTTATGCAAACATTAGTTATGTCTATTGGCAATTACAATACTCAATAACAGGATGCATATGAATTGTAGTCATCTGACAGCTTAGCAGCATGATAGCAAAGAAAATTGGATGAGCTATGTAACTATCCATGCACATAAGACATGTAATATCCACCTCTCTAGTATCATTTGCAAGCAATAACAGCTGTGCATGTGTACATGTTATGCAAATGTGTAGTGACCCTTGTTACAGGACTGGGCCAAATGGCTATGTTCACACCTACATAGAGTGGATATTGAGAGTAGAGACACACTGGTTGAACATTCAAGATTGTGTAGCATAATCTCTCATTGTCAACCTAACAGCCACTTGCAAATACAGTATGTAAGGTTGTGCACAGTACTCGTAATGAAACAAGTTGCATATCATCTTTAACTCCAGTGTGACATCTGCAGTAGGAGTGTAAGACTGCTGCCTATGTGTAATAGCTGCTTCATAGGTGATGGCTTACACTATCTGATTATATCCTGATCATGTTGATAGTGGCAGCAGAGTCTACTGATACTTGACTCTGTTTGGGGAGTGGGTGTCCGTGCCCAACAGAGCTCATGGTTCTGGTGCATATGTGAGTATGTACCCAGAAAAGAATGCAGACCTGTTGACTCTTGCATCATCTGTAACCAACTATCAGGATGTGATGTGCTCCTCAGATGAGAACTGCTACTAAAGGTAGCTACTATGTTTCTGTAATAGCCAGTGTTGTCACGCCCATAACACAAATATTTACGTGTGAGCATCACTGCCTAAAACATCTTCATAAGCAATAAGTAAACTAAATACAGTACTTGGTACTTGTAGTACTGAATGGTCATACAGGCATGTCCACTAGTC
Source organism: Protopterus annectens (assembly GCF_019279795.1). Taxonomy (NCBI): domain Eukaryota; kingdom Metazoa; phylum Chordata; order Ceratodontiformes; family Protopteridae; genus Protopterus; species Protopterus annectens. The sequence goes on from NC_056737.1 coordinate 1,769,370,978, forward strand.
AGCTACTGGTGTTTACTAATGCCAGCTTTGTGTATGTGGCCATCCTGGGGGAATGTAATCTCTATGCCATGTACACTGCCAAACCCACCTAACACCACACCCCACACATTGTCTGGGATGCAGCTACAGGGGTAAGCTGGAAGGCAGTCCAGTCTACAGCCATGACTGGACTGGACAGTTATGAGGTGTAGGTTAACACATGCGTCTCATCACCACAACCAACACATACCCTTACCAGAACACAGTAAGGACACCCACACATACAACCAGAAATCACACACATTCATAGAGGCTTCTAAGTATCTGGCCAAGCAAGAGACCTCCCAAGCTGGAATAGACAGACAACATAATACAAAAACTGTATGACATAGTTTGCCAAATTGTGCCACCCCTCAGAACACGTGGTCAGAAACATACCCAACAGTACTCATTTGTGAATGCAAACTCTAGCACTATGTTACACACCAAGCTATACAAGGGCAAACATACTGTCAGCTGCCTGTCTGCCATGATTAGCCACATACCCATACACTCAGACCAACTTTTGAACTATACACATGGCTCTGACATATTCCATGTTGTTGTGCAGAACCTGTGATGCAGTAGCCTGGACTGCATGGAAACACAAATGTAGGAACTGTCAGGTCTTGTAGTCCATGCAGGTATGTCCCAAGGCATGGGTAGCATTCTGCCATTGGCCAGAATGATGCTGCAGTACAGGGACAAAAAGATTTTATTCCACAATTGTCTAATGTACTGGTATAATTCAAAGGGTATTCAGTATCTCTCTGCCTGGGATAACATGGTTGACAGACCATGATGCTTTGCCAGATAGGGCCTGCACCTATCACCTCTGGGAATCTGGATACTGGCTAGTGCCTTCATCATGCAAAGTTCAAGTGAAAGTCCACTGCTGTAACAGGGACAGCCAAGCAATAAACGGGTCTCATTGCTCAATGATACATTTCAGAAACTCAGTATGGACTCACTTACACCAATCCTTAACATGGAGAACATATCTGTGCAGTGACTGTGATATGGTTCAATGCTCCGGAGAGTACCCCTGCATGACCATGTTATAACACATACCTCACCTCTTGGCCATTATCCTTTATTGGAACACACAGGCCACAGGTGTGTCCATATTCCTGAAGGATATGTACACCCCCACACTAGCTGCACTTGCATAACTACAGATGCATTATGCTAAGCAACGACCTTTGTGCCAAAGTGGAATCCAATTTGTATCTTGTGACAAATCACCCACCATGCCTCAGAATTCTCAACTGTTATATTGTGCTGCAATGGGGAATATTATGTTTGAGACAGAAAACCATAATAATGGCTACTCTCAACTATCCCTTTATGAACTGGGAAGACTCCTCATGTACCAACACCTGTGCTCAATGCATGTTGGATTTCATTGACTCCAATGACCTGGATCACCATAGTCACACAAACAGGGCTAACAGTATGCTACACATAGTCAGTCTCCAAAGCCAATGTTATGCTTCTTAAGAGCGACGTGGTGACTGTCATGGCACCCATGCTGATGGACAATGCATGTGCAAATGCTGAATCCTACACAAATGCACTTTAAGCACTCACATAAGTGCAGTGATTGTGCCATTGAAACAGAACCAAGATTCAACCAAACACAAATAGGAATGCAAACAGGTGGTACCCTGCCTTAAACTTTACCACAGAAGGTAGTAACTGTTGCAAGAGTGAACACACATGAGTGGAGGTGATCCCTGGTCAGCCTCAGTAAGATGCAGATACACCATATAAAACCACACAAAGCTACTGTGAAACTAATCAGCCACATATTTTGAGGCCATCCACAGAGCATTCTATAGCTTTGTCATGAATCATAATAGCAACAACAAGACCTGCTGTGCTTCACAGCACTATGGCATGAGAAGTACTGCACCTACAGAAATAGCACTTGTTCATCCAGATAGGGTCTTGGATAACCTAAACCCACTCACACCTCCCCCCAACAGGTACACATATTTATATATTCATGTACACTACATAGTCCCTATAATAACAACTATGCAGGTACAAGCTGCACTCCCTAAAGCCATACATACAGTTTGCATGGGACCTGTCAACATCCCAGGGTGTATTTTACACAAATGTCAGAACAATTTGCTCTCCAAATACACATCATGTTCTGTCATAGCTTCATGTCAGGCTGTGTACACACTGAATGGTGCGCAGCAACAGTTATCACACCCCACAAAGGGGGAGTAACCATTGATAATGGGGAATGGTGCACTTCTACCCTGCTGAGTCTGGTCTGTAAGGCCATGAACCTTAATCAACTTATTTGATGTAGTCAGTACAGATGTAGATGACAGTAAGGTTGATACACACAGCATATCATGACCTTGCCAGGTCTTAGAACACCATCATCCATACTGTGTTCCAGCTACACTCAGTAAACTAGGTGTATATTCCTATGTCACAGGATTGGTTGGCAACTGGACTGCTGGCAGAACCAACACTACAGAAGGTGTCTGACTAATACATGCACATCAAACCAGTGCCAGCTACAGTAATACAGGGTTCATTCCTGGTACTCCCCCTCTTTGTTATCTATACCACACAGACTAACACAGAAGGCATCGGCCTATTGAAGTTTACAAATGACTATGAGCTAGGAGCAATAGTTCACTCAATGCGTGCTGAAGGCAACATACAGAAGGGCCTTTGTAGGTCAGATGTGTGGTGTGTGACATATGGCCACAATCTGACAGCTAAGTATTGCATTGGCATCCTCTATGTTAAAAACCCTGTACCCATGAACTACCACCTAGACAGCTGTCAAATAGTGGAAAATGTGTGTGTATGGGATGCAGCTGGACAGTAGTCTTTCCTTTGTTAGTCACTTCACCACACCAGTCAGGTAGTAGTAAGTGGCATCCCTAATCATGACAGGGTGCCATCCATGAATATAGTGATCATTGTTCAGCCATACCCAACACTCAAGTGACCCATAATAGATCACATATTCCCTTTAAGGGTTATTGGCCATGTTCAGATGGCCTACACTGGCCTTCCCAAACCCTAGCTCCACTATGTAGCATGATGCATACCCTGAATAAAGCCATGTCCAAGCCAGAGATGTTGGACATGCTGCACTCACACATCCTGATTTCAAATAAACACATACATCATGGACACCCACCTGTCTAGTACAAGGATCATAACATGCCTGACAGATCCCTGTCCCATACACTTTACATACTTCTGTCATATTATGCATCCTTGTCCAGCAAAGCTGTACATTGCCTTTCTTTGAGACATGGTGTGATGACTGCATGGCAAATATATCAGTAGCCCTGTGGATCAGTTCTGTGGCACTGCTTGAACTGGCCACTGACAGCTACCTGTCTGTTGGCTACAGCTAGGTAACCTTTCAGCCCAGGCTCATAAATGGTACAGGGCATATAGCCTACTTGTTTACTATGACCATACATGCTATAGTTGATATCCAACCCTGCAAATACCATCAAGCTAGCCACTGTCCCATGTGTTTCACATGTGCAACACAGCTAATACATGGCAGGATGCTATACTGCTGTACAGTGCCATGTAGATGTATATGGCAAAACACATACATGTAAAACTTTCCATGAGCACATCTGCAGGGTCACAGGTCATGTCCCGTAAGGCTGTGTATGACTATATATGTGACATATACACAGCATTAAGGTCTCTTGCATTAATGTGAACACATCCAGGCATGTGCTGATAGGTAAAGACACCAGTACAGGCAAACAGACATGCCCACATCAAGAAAACATCCACATGGAGTATGAGCAATGTCATCACTTGACACACACATATATGGTGATAACATCAAATCACTAGTAAGTGTCAAATGTGCATGAGTTAAACATGTCAGTGGTGTTAATGTCATGCAGATTTGCAAAGACATATTTGTAATCATAATAAATGTGATACACATGTATGTGCAGCTGTACTTCTGTACTCCTCTGTGAGTTACTGTGACCTGTCTCCATCATTATGTCTTCCAGGTATGCCACATGCCAGACTCCCACCATACACCCACTTGGAGGATGAGGTCCTCATTCCATACCTCCTTGATAACCATGAAACACACTTCAGCCATGTGCCACAGGATGCACAGCAGCAGGATGTCCAGTGGGAGGAACTTCACAGGAGAGTAAATAATGTTGGCGGCCACAATCTCACTTATCAACAGGTGCGCTGACACTGCACCAACCTCATTAGATGGGTGAAACAGCGTACAAATGCAATCGCCAGGGAACAAGCTGCAACAGGTGGGGGCCACTCACCCAGCCCCCAGTCACACATACCGAGGAGCTACTGGCCAACCTGGGGACACCTGCAGAACTCCATCTATAAGCTTTAGCTGGAATTGTGGAGGAGGGTGTCTCACAACCACTGAGCCAGGATGTGCCTGGTAAGTCACTACTGCACATAGAACACAACTATAATTCATATAGTTACATGTGTTACTGTACAATATTTAACATAACATTATATGCAAGGCATGTATGCACACATGCCACATACTATAGTTTGCTATTCTATGTATGCACAGATGTGCATACTCCATAGTATAGTCTATTGTACTGGCTTAGGTGCCAACATGCACATTGCACCCTGCAGCTATCACACAGGTGTGGATAATGATTTTACTGCTGTTACACTCCTATTTAGGTACATCTGGCATTTTGCAGGGACAGCAGCCTGTTGCAGGTGAGATTGTCATTATTTATCAGGCTTGATAATGCACAGACATATTAATTGCATGCTATCTGCCTTGTGGCCATTTAACACACGTACACATAATATATGGTGGTATGACTGTCGCACAATGTCATGTGCTATCTGACATGTCCGTGACATTTTCTGGGCTGACTGCAACATTGGTTAACTATCCTGCAAAACATGATATCTCTCATCCCAAACATACCACCCTTTGTCTGCATAACCCTGTCCTCAGTAGAGCATATGACATCTACGGGTGTATGTCATGTGGGATGACACTGACATGTGGAATATATGCCCATCACAACCATTGGACAAAACATGTTTACACATGGGCATGGTGGATGGCCAGAGACATGAAGCAACACACACAGTAGAGGGGATGTACATGTGTGTACACCCTGTTGTACAATGGCTCAACACAATACAACTATGGCCTTTGTGCAATAGTGATATTTCAGATGTGACACACTAAACATCATACAGATCTGTGTACAGCTTGTGTAGGCATGACATCAAACTACCACATAACATGTCTTGAACATCTTGAGTGTGTCACAACATGAAAGCTTTCACCTATACAGTATCCAAATACATACATGTGTTGCACAACATACACATACAACCACATCAGGCCACAGATACAGTACATTCATCTTGCTGGTGTCAGACATCACTGTCATGCTTGCTCCTCATGTGTGTGAGGTACACAGATGGCATGTGGGACATGGAGTACTGCTAGGTTAGCCATGTCTGGGCATAGTTGCCAGGTATCGGCAATATGGTTGCAGATGTGCAGGGGTGTCATCTGTATAACCGTCAGTGACCTGTGTCACACATTCCACATTAGAGTTTAGTGTGTATACATCTCAGTGATGTGGGTCACATTCCACATTAGATATGCATTGTATCTGAACACAGTCATGGCTATGAACTGTCTGTACCTCACACTGTATAGCAATAGTGAAGCCACATGATGCCCTGCAATGGCTATGCACATCAGCACAATGTGCAGTATGTCACTGTATATCTGTAGGGCGGACTGACAGCATTGCGTCAGCTGAAGGTCCATGTTAGTATAACACATCCCTGCATTGGGACACCATTACCTCACTGTATATTTGAAAGGACACCACTGTGTTAAACATGTATGCATGTCAGTCAACGCGTCAGCAGAAGACATGTCATACTACATGTGATTGGCAAGGTCATATGCCACACATCAAGCTGGTGTATTGTTAACCTGTGCTGGTCTGTGGCACCATTGCAAAGTAGGGACAGCCATGTCAAACATGTGTGTACAACCACATGCACATTGTCTGTAGACTCAGCTCAGGGGTAAGCATAATAATGTTGAACAGACATGCACTGCTGTGGAGGAGATATGCAAGCTAGGGCTCAGGCCAAACATAGTATTCACTCAACATACCCTTCTGCTCATGTCATCATCACACATAGGAGCAGTGGCCAACACAAAGCATCAGTGGCAGATGTACACAGGTCAGCGATGGTCTGTTAAAATGTGGGGTATGTTGCACAAAACATGGCAGTGCAGTGCAACGGTGCATAGTGCATGCATTGTGTTGCAGGTTTGGGTCATGACCTACTAACACAAATGGTGCAACACAGGGATGTATGCTAACTACTACTATAATTGTGTAAGGTGCATGCCTTCTGCTATAACACATGCATGCTGTTGTGTGCAACACAGGAATGTATGATAGCTACCACTATAATTGTCTAAGCTGAATGCCTTCTGCCATATCACATGCATGTTGCATGCTATTGGGTGCCATATCATGTGCCTCTGTCTGTGTATGTCTGTTTGTCTGTCTGTGTGTCTGTGGGTCTGTACTGTGCTGTATAACTTGTATGGTTCTTGTCTGCCCCTCACAGGTGTTCCTGTAGGTGCATTGCCCTCCTGCGGTCCACCTGATGTTAGTGCTCCCACAGACTCTAGCAGTGATGATGAAAGTATGATTGAGGCACATCATGTGGGATGTCAGGGGCTGAATCTGTGCCATTGGTTGTCATTCCACCTGTATCCCCCTCATCCCCACATACAGTTCTCATGCCTACACATACCCCATCACCAGTGGTCATAGAGGAAGGACAGTTGGCAAGTGGTAGCATGGAACAGGAATGTGTGGAGACTAGGGAAGGTCTGCCTGCACACCATGATCCCAGCCAACTGACTGGTGATGTCCCACACAGGCATGTGCCTAGCGCTGCTCATAGGTCTTCTGGCCATCATGCCCCTGCAAGACATAGCACATCAGCTAGTGTCACCAGATGCATGTTTCTGGCTGTAATGGTGGCACAGGCACGTGCTGAATGGCACAACAGAAAAGGTCTAATGTTTCAGAGGGCTGCTGTCCATTCTTTAACTGGCAACATCCAAGCAATTGAAAATGCTCAACATCATCTTGCAGATGTTTTGGATAGATGATTGGGTGACATGGTGGGAGTCCTTGACCGTGGCATGTCAATCCTTGAGCATGGAATGTCTGTGCTGGAACATCTGGTGGGAGTGAGGCATTGGGCATGTGGACATAGCCCAGCTACATCACCTATTGAAGGTCTACGTGAACATGCTACATCACATGCCTGAGCCCATAGTGCCAGTAGCAGCAGCAGTGCAGCTGGTGCTGTGCTGTCCACACCAGGACACAGCAGACCAAGTGAACGTGGTCCTGGACAGTCCCAAATTGGACACGGTTCCAGTGGACATGTGTCATCAGACAGTACCCAATCTGGATCTCTGCCTGGTAGTGCCCGAGCAACCCCTGGCAGGCGCAGGTCATGTGGCCATGGCCGAACACCGTGAACTGTAAACCCTGCCCTGTACAGTCCACAGCTGTCAATAATACCCCTGTGTAGGCCTGACATGCGTCAGACCTGTGTCCATACATACACACACACCAGTAACAAATGTAGGGCACCTCAACACACACACGCATAACATCCACACATGCCGAATGAGATAAAAGTCCCTATGCCACACACATGATGTCATCCAATGGTGCAGCCTAGGCCTCTGGCAAACATTATCACCCTGTGCATATGATGATGCCTGTGCTGCATCCCTGTCATCCACATCATCGGTGCAGGGACATGCTCATATGGTCTGATGCACAGGGTGAACATACTAAGACAATTGTAGATTACCATTGAGTAGTGTTGACAGGCAGCAGAGATACCATGTACTACAGTTTTAGAATGCATTTTGTACTTTTGACAGTATGTATCATGTGTAACAACAGTAACTGCATGTTGATCTTGATGGTCTGCCTTCCTTCTTTTTCAGGTTTAATTGAATGTGCCAGGGGATGTCAGTGTTTGTGTTTAGTGTCCCATATGTAAATGTAGACTACTCAAAGGTCTGTATGACAATACCTGCATGCACTTTGTAGCTTCCACATCACAGTTATAATCTCCCATGTTTCAAACATGTTTACTGATCTAATGATCCAAGATCATGATAGCTATGTATTAAGCTACTGTGGCCAGAGCCATCACATCCATAGTGGGTGACACCACAGGTATAGTTACCTGGAGTGGGGAGGAGGTGAAAGAGTGGTTTAGCAAATGACAAGGGTAAAGGCAAGTGGAAAAAGTGGTTTATCATTGGGAAGCAGTAATACCCGCTCCCATGAGAGGATGCAAACACACATACACACCCACACACTCAGGGATTCACAGACACAGTAACACACCCACAGGGATTCACAGACACAGTAACACACACTCTGACACACACACACACACACACACACACACACACACACACACACACACACACACACACACACACACACACACACACACACACACACACACACACACACACACACACACACACTCAGTTGCCAGTGTTGGGATGAGAACCCCCCCTGGAACATATGGTGGGAGTGAGGCATGAACCATCATTATAGTACTACGCAATTACAAGATGCGCCACAAAGATTACACATGTACAGGTAGTCAGAATGGTTTAAGATCGAGGGATACTAGAATTCGGTGTGTGTATATGGGGAGAAGGATTCATCAGTAGGTTATGTAACAACAAGCCTCACCCCTGGGCGTACATGTTTACAGGTGGTTAGAATGCCCTTCCAAGATTGATGACATCAACAGGGATACTGGATTGCATTGAGTGGATGGGGGAGGGGGTCTTATCATTTCACTATGGTAAAATACAGCCTCACTCCAGGGAATAGCCAGTCATACATAAACACACACACACACACACACACACACACACACACACACACACACACACACACACACACACACACACACACACTGTGGCATTCACAAAGCTATACACCTATGTCACACACATACAGACACTTGACATGTGAGATTCAAACTCCTGCCTATGTCTTGCTTTCTACACTTCACTCTGTACAGATATCTACAACAGTGTACAGGAGAGTGAAAAACATTTGGGATGTATTCCCCAACATACATGACATATATGAGCACACACACACCCACAGGTGCCAGTACTGTGACTCAAACACCTGCCTATCTCATGATAGGTATTACAGAGTTACAGCACTATTGCACATGCTACAAAGCATATTGGCTCTTTCCTTTGCCAACTGTGCTGATATATGCACAAAATATGCACAGGGGAGGTGCTACTGTTACAGTTGTCAAGAGGTTTGCCTTCAGTGTCACCCTTACTGCATTCTACGTTGTGTGTCTTCCCCTTCAATTACCAAAACCATAGCTTAGCAGTTGCATAGGTTATTGTAGGAATGGTTGTAACACACCTGTGAGTTGTACTCAGTAATCATTCATCTGCAAAGTAGCCCCACCACTTAGTAGTTATGTCCAAACATCTGTCCATACCTAAAGTACAGCTTACTGTACTTTGAGTATATCACCATATACAGTTGGCAGTGTTGAGGCTGCATTACAACTGCATGATGTACTAAGACAACAGTCACCTTCAAACCTCAGACACTGCACATGCATGGAATATAAACACACCTCAATACATGTACACATATGAAGTCTCCATCAGTAAGTGGACTAGCAGGTCATGAGGATATGTTCCACACCTTCCCCACACCATGTGTGAAACCTAGCTGAACATTGCACCATAATGGATGTTGCATTCATGTACTGGTAGGACACACAACCACCTTCACTGAGTAGCTAAGTGTACATTTATGTCAACAGCACATATCAGCAAGACACACACACACAGCAATATTCCATGTCATGATTCCACAAACTGTTAGTTGATAGTTCTATTGTGAAGCCAGGGCGCTGTAATGGTCAACAGTGAGCACATCATATTTGCCACAAACACATCATATTTGCCACACACACCTTATGATTACTGGAAGAGTGCCAGCAATGTGCTCTGTTTGAGCTAGGCATTACACTTATTCAAGCATGTGCGAGCTCTGTGGCTTGTAAACATCTCACCCCAGCACTTTCTGGCTATTGTGATAATAAGGTTAATGTCCAGACAGCACACAGCATGAATGGCTTGCAATTGTTGACATGGGGTATATGTAGGAGCTGTGGGTCACACATGGCTGTACATGTCATGGACATATCACCTGTAACTACTCAGGAACATACAGAGCATAGCTGTAGTTCCCTGAGTCTGTCAATACAGGCCATGTGTGTAGGTCCTATGATCCTATTATTTGGGTATGTTTTTAGGCATTGCATTTGGTGGACATGTCTAATGACATACATGCCACATGGGTTGTTGTATGATATGATAGGTGTCATGGGTGACCAGCAGAGAGGGAATATCACCTCTGCCAACAAAGATATCAAACCTTATGTACTGTTAGCATTCAGTAGCCATGGACCTATCTTCCATGTGCATGTGTGTAATGAATGTAGCCACCTGTATGTACAAAGGACAACAACAGCTATGGTATTTTCATTTATGTTGCATGAGTGTGTGATGTACATATCCAGGGCAGGTACATCTAGGTCATATCCAACCATGAGGGTGTTGTTTACTTGTGTACAGCAACAGTCAACTGTGTTAATGGTGACAACATCCGAGGGACCCTGGTATGGGTACAACTGACCTGGTTACAGACAGTGGTATTATTGCATTGCATAACACATTATGCAACTGTGTCAGTACATGGGTACTTTGCACAGTTGATGTAGGGCTAGGTACAGTCCACCATCGAAGGTTATTTGGTGTTGTACCATACTATTTCATACCACATTTATGGATGTGTGTTGGCAGTCTGAAGACATGGTGGTGGATGTATATGAGGAAACAACCTAGAATGCAGCTTTTGCCACTGTCACCTGTACCTGACTCATCTGTGATGCATTATGTTGGAGTAGTGTTCTTGTGAGTAGCCTTTGTGAATATGTGGACACCACCATCTGGAGTGGTCCATACCAGTGGTATGGCCCACATGTCTGGATCTAAGTTATATGGTGGTAGTGCTATTGTGCACTACAGAGCCTTCAGCCAGGGGTTCCTCACTGCACATATGTCAGTATTCCCCATTGTAGGTTCTACATTGAGCAAATGGATTATGACAGCCACACATCTAGCACTGGTTAGCATAAGCATCCAATGCAATTGTCTTGTAGGTGTTAGGGTGTTACTTCTGTGTTTAGGACATTTGCCTTAGAATGGCACTATATGGGTAAATGCGACCTAGGTATTATCCACACTCCCTTGAATCATGGATGCATGTAATCTGTGACAGAGGCTTGTCTTCTTTCAGTCATGTCATCCTGGAATGACAGACACTGGACAACCTCATAATTACAGCAGGACATTGGCTCATTGTTTTGGTCAAGCGGTTGCCACTTGTACCGTGACATCACTGCAAGTGGCAGTATTGTGCTTGGTATCAAATGCTACATTTAAGGTGACGGACAGCAGCAGATGTTGTGCAGATAACCAATGTCAGATATACTTATTGGAGCAGTCCTGCTAATAATTACAACTACTAACACAGCCGGGAGAGGTCATCTTGACACCTGCACCTCAGTACCATTACACAAAGGGGCTCACATATTATGCTTGCACATGCCACTGTTCCAAGTATAATGCCATTGTCCACAACCTTATATCAATGTATGCCTTTCAGGGCAGCAATGTGTGTGACACATGCTGTACTTTGCATCCACCTGTGTGTCCCAGTTAACCAATTGTCTGTCACTTCCACACATGCATGCTTGTGTATACTTCACATATATATGGCAGTACTTCATGTACATGTATGCATGTGTATCACACAGCAGAGATGCAGATATATGATTTATGGGCCACATACAGGTATCTGGTAGTAAACCTGCATGATGTGCATATATACTGACAGTTAATATGTACATAGCTGTAAACCTGTGTCTTTACAATAGGAGTCCATTACAACGTGTTCTGTACATCGAAGTGTATGAGCATGCACACTGTGACCTTCTGTGGTTAGAGTCAGAGTGCATTCCAAACAGCCCTGTGCTACTAAGTGTATGAGCATGCCCACTGTCATCTTGTATAATTGGAATCAATGCATCCAAACAAGTCCTGTGATTCTATGTGTATGAGCATGACCACTGAAACCCTGTATAGTGATAGTAGTTGTCCATTCCACAGATGGGCATACTCCAGTTCAGGGCTTGTTGTGCTACAACTATACTGCTCAGGCCTACCTATGTCTTACCTGCAGATGATGTGTCTTGTTTGTGCATACAGGTTGTAATGGACTCCTACTTTAAACACACAGGTTTACAACTATGTACATCTTAACTGTCAGTATCCCTGTTGATGTCCTCAATCTTAGAAGGACATTCCGACTGCTTTGAAATGTGTAATTTCTGTGGTGCTTCTTGTAACTGTGTAGTACTGTAATAGTGATCTGTAGATAGGCAGGAGTTCTAATTCCTCCACTGGCAAGTGTTGGTGTGTGTGTGTGTGTGTGTGTGTGTGTGTGTGTGTGTGTGTGTGTGTGTGTGTGTGTGTGTGTGTGTGTCAGCAAGTGGTTGTGTGTGTGTATTTGTGTCTACATCCTGTCATGATAGCTGATTTTACTGCTTTCCAAAGAGAAACCACCTTTTGCCCTGGCCTTTATCCTTGTCATCTGCTAAACCACCCTTTTCCCCCCTCCCCACTGCAAGTAATCAGTCCTGTGATGTCACCCAGCTCAGAAGCAGAATCAGATTAAGTGTAATTGTATGGGTTCTGTGGCACATACCCCAACTGCATACCACTCTACATTACCTTTATATAGGCAAGACTTGTAAGCACAACACTGGCAAGTGTGTGTGTGTGTGTGTGTGTGTTTGTGTGTGTGTGACAACCCTGTAGCCAGACATACACATGTGTTATGTCTTTTAACATGCTGCGCACCATGGTAGTCATCTGTGGTGAGTGGAGTCTACAAATTATTACATAGTTAGGAATAGAAATGAATAGACAGTCAAAAATGACGACTGTTGGGTATGTTATTTTCCTGTGCCACTGTTGAGCAGTGACACAGAAGTGGTCCCTGGGTTGTATTTCCATACCCGTCATTCCCCCACCCAAACTCCACAATCCCTGGGGTATATTTCCTTAGCCATCATTCCCCACCCCAAACTCCACATACACAACAACCATCTCTTCTCTGGTGAACAGATTAAGATTTAAATGTTATAATACAAGAGTTGCCTCTGCTTTGTGTACACGTCAATTCCTTTGGAACTCTTCTGTGTCACAAAGGGTGTTCAGACATGTTTATATATGTGTCTGTGTATATGCATATATACATATAAATATATGTGTGTACACATCTCGTAAGTGCATATATGTATTTAGTATTTAGTTATAACAGTTGTAGATATGTACACTTGTCTATGTTGTTTCACAGAGTACAGTACATTCAAGGGTACTGTACATATGTACACAAAGTGACTATCCCATTTGTTTTCAATACTGTGGAATACATGTAGTAAAATGTATATTATAAAAACCATAAAACATGCATACAACCCAGATGGCTTAGTGGTAAGTCCAGTGACCTTGGTGTGCATGGTCCAGGGTTCAAGACCTGCAAGGGTTGTTGATAATGACATTTAGGACTGAATACGCCACTTTTAATTGGGTGTACATATGTTTTTGTGACAGTAAGCAGTGGATACACACAGTTAAAAGATGTACAACTCACAGTACACTTGAAATGCCCTTTTTTGCAATCCTGCTGATGTCACTCACCTAGAAATACACCTCTGGGAGTACTATAACCCAGTAATTGCTGTAGCACATCCTGTACCTGTGTAATGCTGTAGTGTGATAAGCTAGTTTGGTAGGTGTTCTAATCCCAGCCTTGTCAACTCTATGAGCCTCTGTCTGCCTGAGAAGGGAGCAATACTTTTTAAAGTACGCACACTCCTTACAAGTCATATACTCAACTTTGGCAAGGATGCTGATGTCACCCACCTGGAAATACACCTCTGGGTGTGCTGCAACCCAGTAATCTTTGCAGCGTATCCTGTAACTGTGTAATGCTATACTGTGATTAGCTAGTTTGGTATGTTCTCTAATCCCAGACTTGCCAAGTGTGCGTGTGTGTGTGTGTGTGTGTGTGTGTGTGTGTGTGTGTGTGTCTTTCTCTACCTGAGAAGAAAACAATGCCTTTTAGAGTATGCACACTCCTTACAATTCATATACTCAACTTTGGCAAGGATGCTGATGTCACCCACCTAGAAATACACCTCTGGGTGTGTCGTAACTCAGTAATCTCTGTAGCACATTGGGTAACTGCATACTGCTGGAGTGTGATTTAGAAGTGTGGTAGGGTTCCATCCACAACCATGGCAGTTATGTATGTTTTGTGTGTGTTTCAATGTCTGTGTAGGGAGCAATGCATTATAGCCTACTCACTCATGGAGCATTTACAATGTCCTACTTTGGTAATCCTGCTGATGTTATTCCTTGTCAAATACACCTCTGGGGAAGGCGTTCCTTAGTAATCCTCATGGTGCATCCTATAACATCTCCATGCAGTAATATGATATAGATCTTGGTCATGGGTTCTATACCCACACATGTTAGTTGTGTATGCCTCACTGTCTGTTTTGTGAGCAATGCATGTTGGGCTATTCACTTGCAGGAAATTTAAAATGCCCTACTTTGGTAAACCTGCTGATGTCATTCCTTGTGAAATACACCTCTGTAGCATGTGCTATGACTAAGTAATGCTGTAGTGTGATAAACTAGTTTGGTAGGAGTTCTATTCCAAGACATGGCAGGTGTGTGTTTGTCAGTCAGAACTTGTGTGGAGGTGGCTGTGAGAGTCTAACCACTAGACATGTTGAGGAGTGGGTTTTGTAGTTTTCATATATGGTGGCCATATTATATGTCACAATGTCCACCTCATGAAGATTACAGATTTCAATCAGCCAAGAGACTGGGTTGGCAAGCCATACCCCTACATCTGGCAAAAGGGCTGGTGAACAAAGTAACCAACCCTACTATTACCCAGAATACGGTCTGAACCCATGTGTCGTACACAAACACACTTGCCTAGAAAATCCCACTATGTTGCTAGTACCCTGCACATTGTCGACAGATAGTAGGCATGGTGTGATTGCAGTGAGCTGCAGAGGGCATGACACCTTGTCTGCCAGTACAATAGGCACATAATTGTGGACAATGCACCTTCACTATGTTCCCCACTGGATGCCTGCAACATATGTGGTGCCATCAAATGTGATTCACAAAGGACGTACAATGTCTTACACACATGCCCTGTATGGACAGATGCCACTGACATCAGGGAATACCTGTATCATGCTATCAATGTCTATCAGCAGGTCCTGCCACACCAGGCCAGGATTGGCACATCTGATGATGACAGTCTGTGCACATAACATGTGCCAGGCAAACAAGGTACACTTAAACATGTCACTGTACATTAATGTGGGACATGCACATCCCAGGCAATGTCCATGTCAAGGACTATGAAACACAGACATGGCATGCATTGCAAAGCAATGGCCACATACAATAGTAACCAGGATGACAGGACAGTTAATACAATACCCATCTGTGTGGGACATTGCAGACACTACACCCCTGAACCACACTGCAGACCATTGTCAGGTGGCCTGATGCCAAGGATTACCCCTCACCCAGCCTTGTACAGCCATCTTGCACAGCCAACTACTACACACCCATGAAGCAATGCACACGTGCATGTCAGTACTGGCACCTTGTGTCTGCATGTGGGGTATGATGTTCCCACCCACAGTCACACCCAGTATAACTAACATTGGCATACTGACTGATGTCAGATACATACACATGCCCTAGCCCATAGAACCTCAGGATAACCCCTGTGGTTCATAGATTCATAGGTTCATAGGCAGGTACTAGGCTATCGGCCCTGGGGCCTATACAAGCCTAGCCAAAAAGATACCCTGGCTTTTGCCACTCAAGAAAATTATTTTCCTGTGCCACTGTCAAGCAGAGCCACAGGGGTGATCCCCGGGGTGAATTTCCTATTTCCCATCCAATCATCAAGATTTTTCTTGAAGAGTGCTAATGATGAGCCTTGTTTGATATAGATAGGTAGTTTATTCCAGAGTATGGGAAGTCTCTGGGACAGGAATCCATCCCTCCGGCATGTTCTGTTTATTGTGGTGACAAGGTTTAGGTCCCTAGAGCGTGAAGCTCAGAGGGATTGGGATTTCTTTAAGTGGAGCATGTCCAACAGCTCTGGGTTTGATATAGCTTTGTATGTTAGGCAGAGATCACCTCTGAGTAGGTGATATGCGACAAAGTAAAGCTGGAGTTTTTAGAGATGGTCTGTGTAGGGTATCTGTTGAGGCCAGTAATCCTCTTTGTGAGGGATTTCTGCGGCCTTTCCAGTCGTTGTAGATGTCTAGTGAGGTACATACCAAAAGGCGTGTTGTACTCTATAAAGGGTCTAATGAGTGATGAGTAGAGGGGAACAATGACCTCTTTTTTTCTGGATGAGAAACCTTTTGTGATAAGGTGTGCCACGTAGAAGGATTTCCTGACTTCTGTGGCGATGTGATTATCAAAGGAGAGACTACTGTCCACCTGTGTCCCAAAGTCTCTTATC
Organism: Protopterus annectens; assembly: GCF_019279795.1. Lineage (NCBI taxonomy): Eukaryota > Metazoa > Chordata > Ceratodontiformes > Protopteridae > Protopterus > Protopterus annectens. The sequence continues at coordinate 1,769,387,825 of NC_056737.1, forward strand.
ACACTTTCGGTGTTAAGTATACTACCGCCTGTGTTGTAGTTCATGGGTACAGAGCTTTTACCAAAGGGGATGACAATGCACTTTTTGGCATTGAACTTGAGGCCATGGCTTTGACACAAGGCATCTGTCTCAGTGAGGCCCTTTTGTAGGATGTCCACATCGATAGGAGTTTCGATTATGACTCCTAGCTTGCAATCATCTGCGAACTTCATTAGCCAAGGACCTTCTGTGTTAGCCTGTACTTCAGAGAAGTAGATACTAAACAGGAGAGGACCCAGGACTGAACCCTGTGGTACTCCACTTGTCACTGATTTGAAGTTGGATTTGGAGTCTGCTACTTTCACAGTGTGAGTTCTGTCAGTGAGCCAGTTGGCAACCCATCTTGTGACATAGGGATTTATACCTAGTTTAGTGAGTTTATCTATAATTCCAGAGTGGGTGATGGTGTCAAAAGCCTTGGCAAGATCTAGATAGGCTGTGTGTACCACCTTACCCTTGTCTACGGCTTTGGTGACTGCTTCAAAGAAGTCTATCAGGTTTAGGAGACATGATCTGCCTTTTACAAACCCGAACTGGGTGGGGTCCAGAGTTTGGAGATTACCAATGTCTTTGTTTATAAGTTCCATGTTGATACGTTCCATGGCCTTGCAGACCAGGCTTGTTAGGCTAATGGGGCGGTAGTTCCCGGGGTCCATGGTGGCTCCCCCCTTGTGGAGTGGGATAACCATTGCTGTGCACCATTCAGCAGGCACAAAGCCTGAGGTGAGGCTATGATTGAACATAGGTACTTAGGTGGGATGCCAGTTCATTCTGTAGTTCATGTAGAATGCAGCCTGGGATGCTGTCTGATCCCATGAATGCTGTGTTCTTGGCTTTGTAGAGTGTGTTTTTTACCTGTGCAGCCATGATTACAGGAACTTTGCATTCTACCGGTATAGAGATGGGCTCTTTAGGGGGTGAGAGGGGGGTAAAGTTAGCACTGAACCTATCTGCCAGGATGTTGACAATATCAGTTGGGTCTGTATATTTAGTGCCATTGTGCTGTAACTCAGAGCAGATCTGAGTGTTGCCATTGAGATTCTTGACATAGCTATTGAATGCTTTGTGGTTATCTTTAGAATCAGTGGCAATTTTGTTTTCGTAACTAGCTTTGGAGGATTTTATCAGGGATCACAGCTTCTTACTGAGACTGACCAGGGAGCTCTTCCACTCATGGGATTTTACTCTCTTTTGCAACAGTTTCTTCCTTCTGTTATACAGTTTGTTTATGGCAGGGGACCACCAAATTGGCTTCCTTTTTTTGGAGGATAGCATCTTGGTTCTGTTTGAGATAGCACGATCCATGCACTCATGTAAGTGCTTATAAAGTGCAATTCTGTAGGATTCAGTAGTCGTAACTGTATTGTCCATCTGCATGGGTGTCATGAAGTTCACCACTTCTGTCTTAAGAAGCATGAAGTTGGCTTTGGAGAAATTTTTTACCATGATTTCCTTAATGGGGGGGGGGGGGCAGGATGTGGATATCTAGGGTAATTAGCTTACGGTTGGATCAGATCAATGAGGCATTGACTTCAGGTGTGGAACACCGGTCACTCATGTTGGTAATGACTAGATCTAGGGTATTGTTGCCCCTGGTGGATGTGTGGATAAGTTGATCCAGGGAATTGGAGTTTATGAATTTCAGAAAGCGTTGAGCGAAGGAGTTGGTACATGTGTAGTTTTCCCAGTTAATGGTGGGGTAGTTGAAATCGCCCATTATTAGGGTGTTTGTTTGAACCCTAATATTTTCCAGTACATCAAGAAAAGAGAAGTGGGAATCCTGGGGCATGGTGGGTGATCTGTAGCAAGCTACAATTTGGATTGCAGTTTTGCCCAGAGTTAGTTGCACTTGGATAACCTCGACTGCATTATGCTGAGCAACTAGCCTGGAGGTGTGGATATTCTTAATGAATATTGACACACCTCCGCCTTTGGTGTTCTGGTCCAGGTTACATGGCCGGAAAGTGTGGTATGAGTTATATCCTGGTAGTGCAGGGGTGCTCTCTGGAGCCTTGTACCAGATCTCAGTCATTGCACAGATATCGATGTTCTCCATTTTAAGGAGTGCCTCGAGTGAGTGCATTTTGAGATTTAGACTTCTAGCATTGACTAGCATCACCCTCAGTTTTTGCTTGCCTGTTCCTGTTATGGTGGTGAATTTGTCATTTGAACCTTGCCTCAAAAAGGCACTATAGGGGCAGCAAGAACATTAGCCAGTATCCAGAATCCCAGGGTTGACAGGTGCAGGCCATCTCTGGCAAAGCATCGTGGTCTGTTGACCATGTCATCCCAGGCAGACAGATACTGGATCCCTTTAGAATGGCACTAGAAGCTTAGCCAATTGTTGAAGTCAATCATTTTGTCCTTGTACTGTGGCATCATTCTGGGTGATGGCAAAATGCTACTCAGGGCTAGGGTCATACCTGCCTGGGCTACAAGATCGGAGAGCTCTTCCATATCTCTTTTCATGTAGTCCAGGGAGGTACATCTCAGGTCGTTCACACCAACATGGACAATGACAGAGTCATATTTGTACTTGTTGTGGAGTGACCTGAGTGCATGGGTTATGTGGCGGATCCTGGCACCTGATAGGCAGCTGACAGTAACCTTCTCCTTGTTTAGCCTGGCGAGTGGGACATCAGTGTGCCTAACTATTGAGTCACCTATGACTAGTGTGTTGGGTATATTGTTTTGCCTTATATGGCTGTGGTTGAGTGGCACACTGAGTCTGAGGGCTATGTGTCATTTGGGTTGTGTTGGGGGGTAGAGGTTGCTTGCATTTCTGCTTTGGAGGTCTCTGTTGCTTGAGCAGATTATTACTGAGAGCCTCTGTGAATGTTTTTGTGTTTCTATGTGTGGATTTTGGTGGTGTAGATTTAGTGAGACTATGTGATGAGTGTGGTGAGGTGCAAGTGTTTACCTTCTCCTCTTGACTGTCAAGTTCAGTCTTGATTGTAGAGAGCTTTACCTCCATTTTGGGTAGATAAGTGCATCTCTCACACGTTGTAGCATTGGGTGGTAGAATGAGAGGGTTGTCTGTGTACATGAGGCAATTACTACATTGCCCCAAGATGCCCAGATTCATCAGATAGACAGGAGAGAACACTGGGAGCTGACCCTTGGACATGCCTGAATAAAAAAAACTATTTTCCTCTAGATAAGTGAGGAAAGTAAGTACAAGAGCTGTTTTTCTCTAAGCAAGTGAGGAAAGTAAATACCAAAACTGTTTTCCTCTAGGTAATGAGGAAGGTTGAGTGCATGTAATACTGTAGTGTGGCAAATTAAGTAGTTAGGAAGTGTATTTGTGAGCCTGCCAAAGTGTGCCAATGTGTCTGAGTCCCTTAGAGAGTGTGGTTGTGTTGACAATGACATCTGTTCATGTGGACACCCATGTGTGCTACACCTAATGTATGTCTACTACATCTCTGTTGCAGATGTCACTCACCAGCACACATATATGTTCTTACAGCACACCAACATGTCAGCTATGTGGCACATGTAATAGGAATGGCTAGCCAGTTAGGGGGTTTGAACCCCTGTACTGGTAGGTGTGTGACAGAAAAGGCTTAGATTTTAGTCTCCCAGCCCTTCTGTAATGTACTTTGCCTCTGTCTGTCCCTCCCACACACTCTCTGGTGGGTGTGGAGATGTACCTGCTCAGTAACAGCTTGTGTTTTGTAAGTGATGGGCATGATCAGGTGATGGCCTCTGCACCTATTGCAGTCCTCCTCTAGCTGATTGCATGTGGAACATGTGGTGACACTCCCATTGCCAGTTGCATGGAAACACAGTACAATATATAGGAACATCATGTTGGTGTTTGCCCATGACAGTCGCTGTGAGTGGAACTTGGATCTGGTGTTTGGTAAACAGCATCACAGATGAAATCTGGATATTCCTCAAACAACATACACAGTGGAAAATAGCCTAAAGACAGGAGGGTGATGTGCCAGACATGACTACAGCATGTAAGTGTAGCTATGCTTCATTAAGACTACTGCCAGTTTAACAGGTTGTGTGTGGTAATGGCTAGTCTGCATGTTTTAATAATTGACAAGAAAAACCCCATCTGTAGGGTCATCTGTGGATTGGTCAGTGTGTGGAACCATTTGTTTCTTGTGCTTCTCACAGAACACACATCTGTGAACTGCAGAAGCATAGTGTGAGGATTGCAGTCAGTACATGGTGACAGTGATGAGAGTTACTGCCATCGCATCCCTGATTGGACATATGTCACATGGAACAGTGGTATGACAGTCACTGTCTGAGGTTATCACAGTGACATGCCAATAATGGGCCACTGTTCATAGCTGCAGTCACAAGTCATCTACTCTTTGGACATATGTCATGCAGTATATATGCATGTGTTGTGTTCCCTCTGCAAATGTATGACATCTGTTGTTTTGGGTTGATGGTAATATCTATGCATGCTGTTATAAGTAATCCTGAATGCTGTTGACTATTACTAAGCCTTATCTGTGTTAAAACCGCAACACCATAGTCTGTATGGGATTGGAGATCCCAGCGGAACTACCTGTCCCACTTCAGCAGGCCATGGCACCGGGCACCAGCGCGTTTGGGGCCCAGCCTTGGACCTCCACCTCTGTTGGCTCTGCACCACCGTTTGGTGGAACCACCACTGAGGATGGGGCTTGTCCCCCCTGGGAGCAGGTCCAGACAGGAACCTGTCAGCCATCATACATTCCAGGCCGTGGTGCGTAGGGGGCTCGATAAGGGGTTTCAAGGCCAGCTATGCCAGCTCGAAGGCAGAGTGGCACATTTAGAGGGTGTGCCTGCCCTTCCTAGACAGCTCCCAGCACAGCCACCTTTGCGGCTGTGAAGGTGCAGTGATGGCTGCCCATGGGTGGCAACCTCTGTCCCACTGTTTACATTTGGGGGCTCATGGGCTTGTGACTGCCAAACAACCCTACCCGTCCAAGGTGTATCCCCCCCACATGTGTCATATACTGCCCCTGTATGCTGTCTTGTCTGTCTTGTCTGTCATCCTATCCAACCTATCCTCCATGAGCATACCTACTCTACTTCTCAAACATCCCACTCTCACCTTACAAAAATGAAAACAAAAGACCAATCTGTTCCCAGAACAACTTTTGCCCCATACATAGCTGTCCATTTCACACACGTGTCCACTGTACATATTTAACCTTTTTAATTTGCATCACAACATACTACTGTTGAACTCACCCCTCTCTCAGGCACACGATCCTGGTATGCACATGACTCCTAAAGGTTCCAGGTATACATGATGCAGACAACCCCATTGTACACACAACACTACCAGTCCCTCTATGGTTACCCCATTAAACTTTTTAATGATGATGATGTTGCACACAGCACCTTGAAAGAGTACTGTTCTCACATAATGATTGGACAGGAACTGTTTTGTTAATGTAAATAAAATTCTCAAAGTAATGTATTTGGGCAATGTACAAATGTTTGCGTGCATTAATGGCACATGTCTGTCTGAGGGAGTCTTGATATTACAAAGGACAACACCACTACATAATACAGGAGTTGCTGGTGTTTCCCTTTTCATTCTTTTCTAATGCTTTGTTGTCACATGGTATGTTCTTGATATATCTATATCTGGATCCCCTACACTACACCGACACGCCACAAAGCCAACACCCAAAACACTGAGACCAAAAGACCGACGACGCAGATGATCGACAAGGTGAAATCCCGACAACTGAAACATCGACATGGGCAATGTGTGAGCACAACTCGGTAAGTGTGCGATACTGAGGGATTTAGGGTTAGGGTGCGGACAGGTAAGTGTGCGATAGTGAGGGATTTAGGGTTAGGGTGCAGACAGGTAAGTGTGCGATAGTGACGGACTTTAGGTTTAGGGGCTGGTTAAGTGAGTTAGGGTTAGGGTGCGGGTAGGGTAAGTATGCGGTAGTGTCGGACCTTAGGGTTAGGGTTTGTCTTAAGGTTAGTGCAGAAATAGTTGTGTGTAATGTGTAGTTTACGTTTTGTGTGTCGGTGTTATGGTGCTCGGTTTTGTGAGTTGTCGGTATTGCGTGTTGTCAGTCTTTTGGTCTCTGTGTTTTGGGTGTCGGCTTTGTGGCGTGTCAGTCTAGTGTAGGGGATCCCTATATCTATGTATGTATATATAGCTGGACATACACACACATACATCTACATAATGAAATACATTTACTATACTGTTGAATAACTGTGTTGATATGTTTGTAATAGCATCCAATGTCTGTATATCTGCCATGGCTTAGTGGTAAATCGCATTGGCTGTGGTTTGCAGGGTCCTGGTTTTGAGCCTTGCACAGGCCATTTATTTTGTTGCTGGGCAGAACAAGGGCTGTTGGATACAGAGTGATTAAGGCACTTTTAAGCAGTTGTGAGCGGGTGTGTGCGGGTTTGCATGACAGTAAGCAGTGGTTATTTTTCGTTGCAGTTCCTTACACTCAGTTACCTTCTTGATTGCTTAACCTGTGTAGGCAGTGCTTACTCCCATGCAAACAGGCTGAAACCCACTCACAGCTGGTTAAAAGTGCTTACTCCCGCTTACCCCCATGCTAATTTCTTTAAAAGAAAAGAAAAAAGGGGTGATAGGAAAGCTGTGAAAAAGGGGCACAAATAGGGAAAGACAGTAGACAAGGTAGATAGGGATGTGCAGGAAGGGTGTAGGGAAGGTCCATAGCTGTCCATTTCTTCTACAGTAATGGCTGTGCATATGCAATAAAGTTGGCGGTACATTTGGACACTCACAACCCTGAGAGAGGGGTGAGAACAACAATAGTATGTTGTGATGCCAGTTAGAAATGTTTACATGTGTCCAGTGGACATGTGTGTGAAATGGACAGCTATGTATGAGGTGTGCTTTTTTTGTGGGAACAGATTGCCCTTTTTTCTTTTATGTTTAGGTGAGAGTGGGATGTTGGGGAAGGAGAGTAGGTATGATCAGGGAGGATAGGTTGAGTAGGATAACAGGCAAGACAAACAAGACGCATACAAGGGCAGTATATGACATGTGGGGAGGGACACCTTGGATGGGGAGAGGTGTTTGGAAGTCGCAAGCCCATGAGCCCACAAATGGATACAGTGGGACTGAGGTCCATACCCATGGGCAGTCACCACTGCAACTTCACAGTCCAGAAGGTAGCTGTGCTGGGGGCTGTCTAGGAGGAGCAGGCTCACCCTCTAGTTGTGCCACTCGGCCCTCAAGCTGGCATTGGTGGTCTCGAATCTCCTTGTCGTGCTCCCTATGCACCATGACCCGGACTGTACCACGGGTAACAGGTTCCTGTCCGCTCCCACTCCCTGGAGGGGGGCCGCGCCCCATCCCCTGCGGCGGTTCCACCAGAAGGTGGTGCAGGGCCAATGGATGAGGAGGTCCCAGGCTGGGCCCCAGATGTGCTGGTGCCCGGTGCCATGGCCAGCTGAGGTGGGACAGGTGGATCCGCTGGGACCGGTCTTCCCATATGAGCTATGTTGTAGCATGTTTAAGGCAGATATGGGTTAGTAATAGCCAACAGCATTCATGATTAGTTATAACAGCATGCATAGGTATTCCCATTACCCAGGGCACCAGATATAAAATAGTTGCAGAGCAGGCAGAACACATGCATATATGGGTAAACAGTGCCATTACAACAACATGCAGGTTTCATTGATGGCAACAGGACACCAATATGGGAGTATTTTAACATGGCATATGCATAGAAATAGATGTGAATATTTATAAACCAATAGGACATATGTCCCAACAAAGGTTAGGAGTGTAGACATACCAAATGAGTTGTGTAAATCGGTTATTTTTGCACATGTGGTAGGGGTGAGAGAGAGAGTTCAATTAACAACTAATAAATCCTTGTAGTTTCCACAACATTCATAGTCACTGCAGTGGTCTGTCCCTTACATGTATTATTACACTACCCAATGGCATTATATTGTACAATGGTATGTAGATTAGTATGTAAAGGACCTGTGTCTTATGTACAGGCTTGACAAGATGTAGGTGTTAATGCAACATGTTTTGAGACTGCTGTCATACACTTTGGGTGAGATGCTGGGATGACAGGTATGTTTGCATGTACATTCTCTGACTATGTACAGGTTTGACTATCAGTTATATGTCATTAACAGCTGCCTACATTTCTTGGATCATCACACTTATTTGTCAGGGGAACAGGGCAAAAGGCAGGTGATGTGGGACATCTATCAGAACATACTGAGCAGATTGGAACAGTTGAGGGGTATGAATATGCATACCACTTTCTATTTGAGCATTCTAGCAAACTCTGTACAGTTGTTAAGTGTATATATGCATACAGCTTTCTCTCTGAACATTCTAACAAACTGTTTGCAGTTGTGTGGAATGATTATGCATACAACTTACTGGCACTCCTGGGATCCAAAGCCCTGCTGTGTGTGACAAAAGCATTACAGTTAAGATCGCTGTACACTATGCTATCAGGCAATTGTTGTGAGGCTTTGCAATTTAGTTTAATATGACTGACCTGTTTGCACTTCCAGCATTGTTATACAGCACTTCATTCACATTTTATCTGCATACCACAGTGTGGGTAACACTGCTTACTACAACAGTAATATTTAATAACTGCAACAGTTCAACAACATATGACTGCAGAGTAAACAGAAGAAATGCAGGAGTTACACCTTTATTCGCAGCATATTACACAATTCTGTATACTGGTACAACACTTTCTGAGGCTCTTACATTTATTTGTTATGACAGTACATGCAGGCTATTTACTAACCTGCTTTGCCATGCATCCTTTGGAGCCTAGCATCATAGGCTTGCTAGTTCGTGGCACGCTCATCTGCAGCTGTCAGAGAAGTACAGTGATATTTATCCATACCTATCCATAGTATACACAAGCTAGGCAATTATTAACTACGTAGTGGAAGGAGTGCTTACTCAGTTTTGGGGCATTCTGCATCTGCCTTGCTTCCTGGATCCATCGTTCTAGGACACCCCCCCTTCTACCGCTTCAGGTCTGCATGGTGATGCCTAACCTGCTCACCAGTACAGGGGATACCCGTGGCACTAGTGAGGTCACGAGCGAGACTGTCCCAGGTGTCCATTTTGTACTGCAAGCCCTGGTACTGGCCCTGCAGTAGTCTCCTGTCATGATGCTTTACCAGGAGCCATACCATGAATTTGGACTCCTGGATGCCCCAGGGCTGCACTCTAAAGTGAGTGCCTTCTCCCACTCCAGCCATACTGCCTGCAGGGGGATGCTACAACCAGTTATTATCCGTATTCCCACCTCTTCAGTTTAAGTAGGTCCTAATTCCTGCACTTTTCTGTAATTGGCCAGTTTTGTAAAGGCTAAGCTATGTCTTATTCATTACAGGTTATATATGTGTCTGGTATCCATGATTCATGTGTGCATTTACTGCATGGGCTCCTGGGTACTTCATAACTTTATGACAGGGAAACCTCAACTCTATGTTTACTGCAGTACTCCAATTCATATATTTATGGTCTGTAGCAGGTTATAGAACATTACACTGTACATAAATTCAGTTCACATGTTTGATTTGATTTCCCTGTGGTGAGGATTAGTTTGCTGATACCTCCTTTATATGTATTGCTATCATGGCGTAGTGGTTAACTACTGTGACTGTGATGTACAGGGTCCTGAATTCTAGCCTTGCAGAGGCTGTTTATTTTGTTGCTGGCCAGAACACAAGCTGTTGGGTACAGAGTGATTAAGGCACTTTAAAGCAGTTGTGAGCAGGTGTGCATGGGTTTACGTGGTTACAGTTTCTTACACTCAGTTAGCCTCTACATTGCTTCATCAGTGTGGTACTCACATACCGGTGGCCAAACAGGCTTACACCCGCTTGCTCCTGCACTTGCAAATGCACTGCATTTGGTGTTTGCGTCAGACACTCACACCCCTGGGTGGGGGTGAGGACTACAATAATACCTTGTGATGCCTATTACATCGGCTTACATGCCTACAGTGGGGTGTTGTGAACATGTGTTCGTAGGTGCTATGTAGTGGATTATGCAATGACAGATATGGTTATACTGTACTTAGCCATATAAACTGGACTGTGCTGCGGTGGGACCCATATTGGGAATGGCTGCCCATTAAGCGTAAGCATGCCAGTCGACTGTACAGATTCCGTGGCCTGTCCAGAGTTTGCTTCAAACTATTGGTGTGTTCCCCTTGCAATCTGCACCTGTCTGGCAAATTCCTACGAACTTGACACCATTAAATACACACAAGTAATTGGGTTTAGGACCCCACATCCTTCAGCCTAACCTATTATTCTGTCAGCTTTCTAAGGTTGTAAGTGGAATATGTGCTTTCTGTCCCTATTTGTTCCCTCAATGGTTTATGTTCTGTCCAGTGGTTTTGCTCTTAGGAGTTGATAGGTATGGGCGTAAGCTCTGCCCATTTCGGAATATTACTTAAATCCCTGTGGCGGTCCTAATACAACTGCACCAGCCAACACCTGCACACCTAGGCCCATAATTGCATACCCATAGTTCCCCCACCTGCCCCTCCTCTACAGCACTCATCCTTACTGTGGGTGCAGGTGGGGTCTAACCACACCACTACACTCTGCCCACTCTCCACATGTCAGGACCCATGTCGTATGTTGTGTCGACCCATTGGTCATCAGGCTTGCACAATCTACTGGTCCATGTACGTATACAGCCTGGTTGGATGAATCATTACAGGGATTGACTCCGATGATCATTAATTTTAGGGGTGTCCCACAAGGGACATTGATGTCTTTGTTTCAAGATTAGACCTGGCAGGTCTCTCACACTGGTAGTATCCTGCCTGTGGTCTGGGAAGCAGTGGTGTGTTTACTTGTATCGTGTGTTTGTATGTTTCACCTGTCTAGGTGGGGGTGGTTGATGCTATGTGTTACACGTTTGCTGATTGGACCCCTCACCCTCATTTGCATGGCCTATGAACATATGTAATTCGTAACTGCTGTATCATATCCTAGCTATTTACATGTGTATATTTACACACACACCCACACACACACACACACACACACACACACACACACACACACACATATATATATATATATATATATATATATATATATATATATACATTACTATATACAGATATATCTGTATATGTATGCATACATGTATATATTTATATATTGCTATCTATGTATATCTAACAACATATGGGTGCATGGATGTCTGCATATGTATTTATCTATATGTGGGTTTGTATATGTATTCCGTCTCTGTATGTATACATTTGTACTACGGACAGGGAGAGGTATATCTCCATGTAGCTATGGGTAGATCTACACACACATTCCTCTACATATTTACATCTAAATCTGGTTATTCCATTCTTTGCCATGTAGATTAGACTTTGCTGCAGTGGGACTCAAAGCGGGTGTGGCTGTACGTTGGGCGATGCCTCTGCCCAATGAACACTTTTGCTCACATCCCTGGGGCTGTCAGTATAGACCCACATCAGCCAACACCTGCACACCTAGACCCATAACTAGCTACCCACAGTTCCCCCACCTGCACCTCCTCTACAGCATCCATCCTTCCTCTGGGTGTAGGTCGGGTCTGAGCACACCACTACACGCTGCCCACTCTCCACTTCACGGGATCCATGTCGTACGTTGTCTCAACCCATGGGTCATCAGGCTTTCCCACCCTTGCATTCTGGGTATGTACCCACCCCAGCCAGAATGGTCGTGGTATCACCTTCCTTTGGTTATATGTCAATTTTTGGGGTGTCCTGCAAGGGATGCTCCTGTCTGTGTTCCAAGATTAGATTTCACGGGTGCACTCTGTACACCCCCCCCCCCAGTTCTATCCTGTCTGTGGTCTGGGGAGCAGTGGACTATTTACATTGTTTGTGGGTTTGTGTGTATGTTTCCTTTCCTCTGTCCGGCTCGGCTGGGGGGGGGGGTCATGCTACGTGTTACATGTTTCTTACTTGGGCCCCTCACTTCCATTGGCATAGCCTGTAAACATATGTCATTCTTGTGTGCTGTTTCCTATCATAGCTGTATATCTGTGTATATCTAAAAGAAATCCAAAGCTAGGAAACAGCCTGCCAGTGTATGGCACTAGTGAGAAGAAGAGAGACCACCACACCATGAAAGAATCAAAATTTTTTTTTCTGTCAGAAGACTTTATCAGAATACACATTTACAAAAATGAACCACATTAAATAACACTTCAATAAATCAATTAACCAATTAGTTTAAAGGGTGCTTGTATCTGTGTATATCTATGCACACACACACACACACACACATATATATATGTATATATAAATATATATATATATATATATATATATATATATATATATATATATATATATATATATATATATATATATATATATATATATATATATATATATATATATATATATATATATATATATATATATGTGTCTGTAACCTCCAGTTACAGTTTCTTACAGTCAGTTAGCTTCTACTTTGCTTAATCTGTGTAGGCAATGCATACCCCCGTGCAAACGCACTTAAACACGCTTACTGGTGCTTATATATACTTACTACTGCTTATTTATGCTCAAACCACTACACTATTGCTGTGCTGCTTCATTTGCATATATACCCATATACCCACAGATCCTAGCTCCCCAAACACCCACCCCAACACTTCACTGACACAGGAGTCATCCATTCTCCAGTTGGATACACGGTGTATTCACACCACTACACATTGTCCACTCCCTACTCCTGTAGACCCATTCCATGGGTTGACTCACTCCACATATCCTCAGACATCCCAAACTTTTAGTCCACAAACAGTGGTGAAATGAGTGACCAGTAGGACACTATTCACAATTTTTGGGTTATCCCACCTGGGACACACACGTCTTTATTTCAAGATTAGACTCTATACTTCATTACATCATTACTCCCGTTAACAAGACACTACAATAAATTAATAATTACGACTATGTGGTAATGCACATGTTACACATGAGAGCTAGTAATGTACGAGTTTGGCGATATTATATTACAAATAGGACTGGTTTAGTGATTGGCATTGCCGTAGCAGGCAGATCACAGGAATGATTCAACTATTTCATAGTGAGAAAGTCCTCACAATTTATTTTTTGATAACAGCACTGACTTCGGACAAAGTACACACTTCTGCATTTTTGCAGATTCGGCCCTTCCCTCTTATGCACAACCTATTATTCTATCTACTGTTGAGGTTTGTAGGGGCACTTTCATGTTATTTATGTCTGCAAAAGGAATGCATGTGTTACAGGGAATGTACTTCTACATATACATGTATGCATGTGTGTATGCATATATACTTATAAAAAAACTCTCTGACCTCCAAGAGGCAGTCCAATTAGAACCAGGACATCCAACCCTGACATGCCTGGGTCCATAATTTCATACCCATGGTTCCTCCATCCCACCCGAGTTCGACATACATGCAAACCATCCATTCTCTGGTTGCTATCACAGCCATGACACACCTGTACACATTGCCCTCTTCCCAGCTTTAGAAACCCTACACATATGTTGTCCCAACCCATGTATCATCAGGCTCTCCCACCATTTGGTCCTTGAACATACCTGCCCTTGCTTGTGTAATGGTCAGACGTCCACACCGCCTAGCAATTTTTGGGTAGTCCCACCAGGGACTATCCTGTGATTGTTAATAAAGTAGACTTAGCAGATCGGCAATGTTGCTCCCACTGGTAGTGTCCTGCCTGTGGTGTGAGTAGCAATGATTTGCTCACCCCTGCCCAGCTTGATATGACATACGCTGACAGCACTAAATAATACTGGAGTTGCTGTTCATTCCCTTCTCATTCTTTTTGTATGCTTTATTGTCACAACGTTCATTTTTCATAAATATATATATATATATATATATATATATATATATATGTGTATTATATATCTGTACATACACATACGCATACATCTACATAATTATATACATTTCCTATACTGTTGCATGACTGTGCTGGATGATATGTTTGTGATAACATCAGATTTATGTATATCTCCCATGACTTAGTGGTAAATCACATTGGCTGTGGTGTGCAGGGTCCTGGGTTTGCCTTTGCAGAGGCCATTTATTTTGTTGCTGCCAGAACAAGGGTCATTGGATACAAAGTGATTAAAACATTTTTAAGCAGTTGTGAACGTGTGTGTGTGTTTGCGCGATGGTAGGCTGTGCTACCTTCCAATTACAGTTTGTTAAATTCGGTTAGCTTCTACTATGTTTAATGTGTGTGGGCACTGCTTACACTCGTGCAGAAGCACTTTCAACATATAACTTCCTTGCTGTTACATATAAATGCAAACTTCCTATAAAAGAAGCTTAATCTACCTACCTGAGAGACATACAAATTTCAATTGCCTCACAACCCAAACAATTCTGATACCATCTCAAAGACATTGCTTACTTTGAAACCAAACAATCTAACACACACACACACACACACACACACACACACACACACACACACACACACACACACACACACACACACACACACACACACACACACACACACACACACACACACACACAATGTCTGACGGCTGCATCAAAGAATTAGAAAAACACATTACAAGCTTATTAACTTGAAGCCATTAGAGCTCACTTCTAACAAACCAATATCCTAATTTAATAAATTTATCTTTCCCATGAAGTCTCCTAATAAGCAACAGATATTCCCTCTCTGAACAATCAAGGTCTCAGTGTTTTACTTTCATAATATTACATTTAAAGTAATAATAAAGCCTTTTCATAAAAGCTAGACATCAAATCTAATCCAGTTCCAGTCATCTCACTCCTCAAGCCAGGTGTGCCCTAGCCATCAGTACACTTATACATAGTCTCACCACCACCTAACCTTCAGTGCAAAGCACAATCACAATTCAAACAATCGTAAGAAGTATCTACAGATTTATTAAACTAAGTTCCAGAAATGCACACCGCTGTACCTTACTACAGAAAGCCAAGTGGCTCCCAGTTATC
Organism: Protopterus annectens; assembly: GCF_019279795.1. Classification (NCBI taxonomy): domain Eukaryota; kingdom Metazoa; phylum Chordata; order Ceratodontiformes; family Protopteridae; genus Protopterus; species Protopterus annectens. Next base: position 1,769,402,880 of record NC_056737.1, read on the forward strand.
AGTCATGTCCCAACACTTCTGTCCAATTCCACTTTTAATTTAATCTACAAAAATACTGTCCAACCTCAGCAAGCAAATTAAATGTCAAATCTTCTCCTTTCTACCATAGTGACAACACTGATAAACACTCTTAACCTTTCATATACCCCTCCCTTCAACACATCCATTGATGAATAGTCTTTCAGAAAACAGTATCCCCAACTGGAGCCATCCTCCAGCCAAAATTAGATAGAGAGATAGATAGATATTTAGATACATAGGTAGACAGATAGATCACCTTCACTCTTACAAATGCAACTACTTATGGGACACAGTCTAAATACCTCTCTACTTCATCATTTAGTCATAAACCTCACTACTCTGAACAACATGCAATGCTACAAACTCTAACCACAACTCCTTCTCTATAATCCTCTGGTTATTCTCACAGCTTAACTCTTTACGCCTGCCCTTTTTTCTCATTTCTGTTATATAATAGTTAGATGTCACTTGTGTTATGTAATGATCTAATATTATGGAGTTCTAATGGTATTATCATGAATATTATTGTAGTAAATAGTAGTAACGATATAAGTATTGAGAACTTATGACTTCATAATGTAGATTTTATATAGTTTTGTATTTGCAATCTGCTTCAACACAAATGTTCATTGTATTGTAACTGTACTTTGCACACTGATCATGGCCTAAATGTTTCCATGATCAGCCCAACTTCCTGGTCAACAAAGGTAAACAAATAAATATGAGTGGGGAGTGTCCATGTGCTTGTACAACATGGGTAGGCCGTCAATAGAAGGGCAGCTCTGGCTCCTTAAACTGGTCTATCTACTCTGATTTGGCCCTTTCTTAGATAGCTGGCAAATCACTGAAATGCAGAGTGTCCAAAGTGGATGGGGGGGGCAACAACCTGAGAAAAGGAAAATGTGGCTTGTTCTAGGGGGAAGAACTGTAGTTGGTAAGTAATGTACACTGTGACATGCATCAGAACTTATTTTCAGTCATGTCATCCATATCTTTTGGGTGTTTCTGTATTACATTACATTCTAAGCTATGTTTGTTTATAGATAGTATTTTAAATGTCTGAAGTTTGTAACCAAAGGGTTCTGTTTAACTTGAAATAAAAACTTCAGAATAGTGCAAAATATTGAAAGTCATTCATGGATACTAATTAGATGTACCCATAAGCTGTGCTGGGAAGGGGTGTTTCTGTACAGTGACGGATAATGTAGCTAGGTTCTTTTCCAAGCTGCTGAGGTCTGCTGAAGAAAGAAGGTCTCTAAGCATGATTAGGTGAGTCCATGGGGGTGGGGGTCAGCATGGAGAAATCCTGTCCATTTATATTTAGAGCCTGCCCCTGATGTGATATCAGAAAATTTCAGATTGATTAGAAATGCAGCTCAAACAAGGGTTTGAGTCAAGGTCTAAATCTTCAGCTAGGACTTTCATTATTAATTCAGGATTGCATTAATATCTCTCAACTCATGATATTGTAAAGGAAATATGTGTGCCTTAATCCTCTGCTACATTTTTTCTATGCAGATGCATTTTTTATATAGATGCATTTGTGGAGCTTTTGCTTATATCTCTATATATTATATATATATATATATATATATATATATATATATATAAAACATTTTTTTTTGCTGTGACCAAGGTTAAAAATGCTTTAAATTTTCTAAATGGTGAAACACTTCAACCTAATCATATGCTTAAAATGGATTGCTTACCTAGGAGAGAAGCACAGTTCATTTTATTTTGCAGATGCCTTTTTTTTCTTAAAGTGGTGAATTCAGCTTTTCCAAAGAGAAGTTTTGAAAGATTTGCATTAACATTTGTCTTGTATTACAGTTAAGTGCAGTATCTGATGATGGTTTGTGTCTTGAACTTCTCAGAACTGAAATACCTCTCATTTTCTAGGAGAATCAATACACAACACAATGATTAATTGCAGGGTGAAACATTTCCTAAAAGTAACTGGGTGGTGCTGGTCATTTCAAGGCATAATGGCTAGGGATACTATTCTTTTTGTCTAATGAGCCTCTGATACAATGCAACGTGCAAGAAAGAAAGAAAGAGCTTCAGAAGAAAAGGTCAAATTACATTTCCCCCGATAAAACCAGTTCATAGAGTCCCAAATGGGATTAACATCTTATTTTATAGACAGAGTAAGTAGTTCTAAGCATTTGAAAGACTTTGTTCAGAGGGAGGACTAAGGATGAATAAACAAGAGATGATATTGGAGCAGTTATCATTTTTTTTACTCATAATCAGACCAGTTAATCTGCCAAGCTCTTCTGATACAGAGAGCAGTCTGTGACTGATTATCCACAATATTGCAAAGTTATTAGTATGGGCCATCAAGGTATACTGCCTTTATTCATTCAGATACTAATGGCACAAAAAGTCTAGTTTCTTGAAAATGGTGGCCAAAAAGGAAAAGAGCAATGGATAAGGGGGCATCTTCTTAACTACCCCAATGAAAAAAATATGTTATCATGGAATATTCATATGTTTACAGTTTAGAAGTTGGGTGAGTTTTAATGTGGTCACCTGTAAGCAAATGTCATGTTGACTACACTTTCCAGGATGAGGGAGAGTACGCATTTGTGCCCCATAATTCATTTAACATGATGATGAGCTCATCCACTGCCTGTACCCATTTGTATTCTGTCCGAAGGACACTGACAAAACGAAGAATGCTGAGTACAAAGGTATTTACTAATTACTATTATTATTAACCTAGGGGGATAAAGAATGCAACTAGAAACATCCAAAAATGGAAGTATAAGAGCCCTCATTGCATCTGTTAGGGGGCTTTGCTTTCTTATTTCCATGTTATTTGTTACGCACACTTGAGGTCAATAACATCAAGGTTGTCTTGTTAAATTGTAAATTTCAGAACATACATGATTTTCCACTTATGCTACACTAATCTGATCAAAGATAAGAATGAAACACAGATCAAAATCTATTGGATTCTGATTTCCCCGATGGATTTCATTGTTAATGTCCTGTGTGCCTTTATGCATTCCTGGGCCTAAGTATTAAAATATTCCATTTTTCCCAGAAGAAATGTAAATATTTATCATAATGCCTTGATAAAGCTAGGTATGAACAGCTCTATCTACATATGGTTCTAAATAAATCACTTAAGCACACACTGTTCCCAGCTTGCTCTCAAATACAGGTACTTATGTCTTGCTTACTTAGCCTGGTTATGCATAATAAATGTCTCTGACAAGAATCAGGGCCTACAAAAACAAGACTGTTTCACTCCCTGCTGTCAATCTGAAACAAAGAAACAAGGGAAGTAATCTAATCTCTTTCTGTGTGTGTAGTTGCTTAAACTGATAGAGCTGCTTCCTATATTACCTGTTCCTGTTGCATTTTGTTTTCTGTTTTGAGAAATCTGTTTGCCCTGGTGATTTTGTTCTATGTGGCAGATAGACAAATTACCTGGATTTCACATTTCACTTTTTTTTTTGTTTTCTGAGTGATATATATAGAGACAGAGTATATCTGTGGAATTGTCTTCTCAGAAAAGACTCAAGGCCAAGGCCTGCAAAAACAAGCACTGTTTGGCTTCCTGCTGGTGATTTTTCCCATCTGTCCTCCTGTTCCTTCTTGTGACTTTTAAACTTGCTGATCTTTAACCTGCTCTGCCTTACTGTAAATTGAGCTTTGAAAGCTCTTCCTATTCTACACTAATGTTGAAATCTTGAATTATATATTGCATTTCCTCATGCATATTTTTTAAAAAGTGTATTTTGACTCGTATTGTCCATTCTGATGACTTATTTATAGGTTCATAGACAAGTAGTACGCATGTGGCCCCAAGGACCATTTTAAACCTAGTTAATTTCCCTTCCAAAGGTGAGAATCAAATCCTGTACCTTGGTTTTCTGAGATAAAGACCTTAACTATTACACCACCATTTACTCTGAATTCATTATTCTGAACCCAGTGCCACCCAGGCAAAGCAGGTATGTTTAATCAAATATTGCACTTCCTTAACATTTTGAAGCAAATTACTGCAGTTTTCTCGATTTATTTGCTGCACTGAACTTATTTTTTACTGAAAAGTATATTTCCTCTCACTGTTTTTACTGTTGGTTTATTTGCCTTGAAATCACCTTTGTGTTTTTTCGCTAGTTGCTTAAGTTTATTTGAGGTGTTGTTACACTGTAAGAATCTTTTTGTGTGTTTTTACATTGGGAGGACCAGGATTATTTGTCTAGTAGAAGCAGGTGATTGTCTGGTGTATCTGAGTCGGAAAACACATAGAAGGGTAAGTGTAGTCATGTTATTGACAAGAAGGCTCATAAGTCAGTTTAGTGTGTTCTCAGTGCCTGTACAAATTCAGCATACTTGCAAGGAGCCATTCATCATGCAGCAGTGGTTAGCAGTGTCCTCCATAGACACAAACACCTAAAAACAAATTTTCCCTAAGTGTAGAACATCTGCATTTGAACAGCACAGCCTTTAAAATTTAATGTAATTTAGCCCAATATAGTTACTAACCACAACAAGTGCTTAATCCTTAAAGAAACAGATACAGTATGTGAGATATGTGCATAGATAATGTCATGCATAAGCACACATAATATAAATCAGGATGTCAAAATCATATGCACCACACATAGTACGCACAATATAAATAGATCAAATTATGCTGAGGCATTTAAATGTAATCTTCCTAAACCTCAAAGACCTCTGACACTTGCCAAAAAGTTTATCTTCAGCATATCCATAAGCACTCAATAAAAGCAATACCAAACACATCACATACAGCCACATTCAGTGGAGTCCCAAATACAAAACCCATAAGGCAAACAAGTACACTATTCAGGACTGTAGTCATAGGGGACTCCATCATGTGACACACTGATGCCCCAGTCATCAGGCTGAACAAAGAGCAGATACTGGTTATTTGCCTATCTGGAGCCAGGATCTGACAAGTTATACATTGTCTCAGTTCATTGCACCACAGCTACCAGTATGATTTAGCCATAGTCTATGTAGGTGTGAATGACTTGAGACATGTCTCCCTGGACTATATGAAGAGAGACATTATATATCTCACTGATTATGTGTCTCAGGCTGGTATGTGCCTAACATTGAGCAGCATTCTACCTTCACCAAGGATAATGCCACAATACAAACAAAATATAGTTGACTTTAATAATTTGTTTTAGTTTCTGGTGTCATTCTAAGAGGATACAATATTTATCAGCATGGTGGGAGGACATGGCAAACTATGTTGTTTTACCAAGTAGGGTCTGCATGTGTCCCTCTAGGCTTCCAAATAATGCCTAAAACTTTATGCTCCCCATATAGCCTTTTTTAGGCAATGTCAAACTGACAAACCTTCCAATATAAGAAAGGCAAACCAAGAAAGCCTTAAGGTGTTACTGCTCCATGACAGGAACTTAAACAAGAAACTCCACTCCCTTCAAGGTCTCCTCATCCTGGAGAATGTAAACATCTGTGCAGTTACTGAGACATGGTTTAAGGCCACAAAAAGTACAATAGCAGTGCAAGGTTTCAGTGTCTTCCACACATTTAGCCCATCAACTACACAGACATGGACTAAAGGTGGAAGAGTCTCTATCTACATCAACTGCAAATATATCTCTATTTTGGTTAAACAGGATGACACACTGGAGTTTCTACACATGTAAACTGCTATAGACAAAGTCCCATAACACATCCTAGCAAGCCATTGGTCACCCTTTGTGTCTCATGAAACCCATAGCTCATACATAGAGCTAAATGAGTCACTCATCATTCAACCAAACACTTTACTCATGTGGGACTTTAACTACCCAAAACTCCTTCTATAAACTGGAACTCCTATATGGCATCAAATTTGTAGGCACAGAGATTTCTGGACTTTATAAACACAAACACTGTTGACCAGGTAGAGGATATGCCCACCAGAGGTTCCAATATATTGGAGCTAGTACTCAGAAATATGAGAAAACACTGCCCGCCCCCTCTGGTGTCATGTTCTCCCTGGTAAGATCTGATCACAAAGCTGTGTCCTTTTAAATAAAAGCAAATCCTGTAACAGTAACCATTCTAAAGCAAACTACCTTTTCTTAAGTGAAAGTTTGTCAAAATTTAAGCCCCCTCCAAACCCAGACAACACAACAACCTATGTGAAATTGTTCACAGAAACTCTGTACAAACATATCAATGGCTGCATAGAGGCTGCTGCACCTACTAGAAGTAAGCCCAAAACTAACTCTAAAAACAAACCACCTTGTGGAATCCTAAATGAACTATTTCCCCTCAAAGGAGCTCTGGAAGTTGTACTGTAACTTCTAATGGGTGCAGCCTAAGCTTTTTGATCATATTATGTCCTCACATTATAAACAAATGTTCATATCTCTAGAACCATAGGTGTTACTAAAGACGTGTAAATCGGAAAGCGGAAATCATTAAATCATATTCCAACTAATATACACCCCTTATATAAATGTCTAAGGCACAAAAATTTGTGGGGCACTTTTGGGTTGCATGGCTAGGATTATAAAGGCCTTGGTGACTGTTAGCCTAGTATAGAGCTATGAATCTGTGAGCCTATGAAAGTAAATGCACATAATTAGTTGATCTGTCTTCTTAATATAAATTAACTATAAACTGTTGTATGCCATTTTCTTTTTAAAACTGGAAAAACCTAATCAATTCTGGGAATTCAACTCCTGTTATCAACAGTTTCAGTACTTGATAGGATTAAAAACTTATTATAATCATTATTTTTTTAGCTTGTCATCTCTTTCATCTTCATGATAAAGTGAAACTTATCATGTCACCAGTCTTTCTTCTTCTTTTATTAAAAAAATACTCTTCACTTACATTAGGAGTTCACATTCATGCATGAGACTAAATGTCTCTTACCATAATAGAAAGCATTTCTCGTATTACAGAGATATGAATTTAGAATTTCTTAAACTGATTGCAGGCTGACTAAATAGTACTTCTATAAAAGTCTTTAGAAATGCCCCCATTTTTCAGAAGTACTGTAAAATGATGAGAGGTGTGTATGCACTGTACAAGTCTTGTGATGGACTAGCATTCTGCTCAGAACAGAGACTTTGCTTTGCATTTCTTACTTGCTAGGACAGTCTCCTCCATCATTTCCATAACCTTCAGTAGGATAAAACTGGTACTGGCAAATAAATGAATTTAAAGAGCAGGTAAGTTGTGCCAATCCTGATTCTCTGTAAAGTCACCCTTGCTTATTAAAACATTGAATGTTTCTTAGAATCTGTAAAAAACCTTGGAAAGGAAATTGTGTCTCTTCAATTCTACCACTCTTGCAAACTGTCTTGATAATACTTGATTCTTGCCTGCTTCAGGTGGTAACCTCAACTTAGTCTGGCAGTTAATGCATAGAACTAAAGTTATGAGCTGTTAATGAGTTGATTCCTTCCACCTTTATGTGCAAACTGGGTGAGTCTGAGCAAGACAATTAACTGCACATGGCTCCTGAGATGCCCTGAAAATAGACAATTTGCTAAGTGGGCTTACCTGGTCAACAAAGAGGTAAAATAAAAATAAATAACCTCCCCCACCTTATACACATACATTATTGCCTGTCTACCTGCCTGTTTCAATCCACAGCAGGTCAGCCATGTCCCCACCTTATTCCCCCTTTTGGATCATGCTTCCCAATAACAATGTCCCCAGCCTCCTCCAGAGATCATCGAGTAATGCTCTCATAGAACTGCCATCCCCCCAGGGATGTTAATGACCAGCCCTGCCTGCCACTCCATCAGTCGCCTAAGCTGTTACTTGATCCCATGTCAGCTGGGCCGTAGTATGGTTTTTATCCCTATATTCCACCAAAATGGCATTCAGTAAATTATCAAATCCTAGTTCTTCATCATTACTTAATTATATATCCTAGGAGGAATACATTAATTTGACAATTTTAAATGGTCTTATGTAATCAGCATCAATAATCTCTCTTTAGTCTTACAAAAATCTGATAAGCTCTGACTGGTAACTTAGTCATAACTGCAAATGTAAATAGCTTGCACTATGCAAGTCTGAGTTCCATTCCCACAGTACCTTCTTGTATAGCACATGACCTGAGTAAGTAATTCACCCACATTAAAGATCCTGTACCATAGTGAAGCAGTGTCAGTGCATGAGTAGGTTGCACACTTGCTTTTGACAACTGGAAGAACAGAATGATATGGGTTCTACCCTCTTACCTACTTTCATTCATGTTTAAGGACTGATACTGCAGTGGATTATTAGAGTGTGTTATACTCCTGAGGTGCCATCCTTTGGATGAGATGTTAAACAAAGATCACATTTACATGAATTAGTTACTGGTAACTTAGGTATTTGTAAGTTCCCATTGCACTTGTCAGAAACAAGAGCATTTTTTTTGCTAACCAGGTAATCCTGTTGTACCTGTCCTTTTTTAAAGGTAACCCATGAGCACAGTAAGTAATTGGAGGGTGAGGTAATCTGATTTTGGACTACAGAAAGCAGATAATGAACAGGTCATAGCCTTAATTCTCTGCACTAATTGCAAGAGTTTCCCTTGTGTCCTGGCCAAATCATTCCCACTTATATAAATACCACTTTGATTCTCCACTCAAAATAGGCACAAGACTCGAGAGACTAAATCTACCCAACAAAATTAAATAAAGAAGTAAAAAAAGCAGGAGGTTGTATAGCGGGTCTAATGTGGTCCACAAAGTCAGGCTGCTAAATTAGTACATGTTTTCAGTATTCACAGATTAGATGAAGGATTATTTACAACATTCATGCAGTAGCAGTAGTAGCAGAGCCTTCAACAGGAGGGGATGAATCCAGTGAAAATTATTTTTTATTTATTTTCTTTGTTTACCAGGTTAATCCTACTAGGCTCTTTTATGGGGAGACTCAAGGTGGAATTTATACAATGAGGGGAAATTTCACCAGGGTATCATGGAACTTCTTCTACACTTTTTGATAAGTGCTGTGGGATCTTTTACATCCACCTGAACTACTACCAACTGAGGCAGATGGGACTTTAATTTAATGTCTCATCCAAAGCACAGCACACTCAGGAGCACAGACTCTTGATTATGCTGCACAGCAGTGTCAACAATCAATTTACCTGGTAAAGGAACAGAACCCACAGCCTTCTGCAGTAATAGCAATTGTACTACCTGTTGCGCCACTGACACTGAAACAAGAAATCCAGAAAAGAACAAAGGTCCAAAGAAAATTAAGTCAAAAAGGCTTGACTAGGCTAACTCTAAAATTCTCAGAGAACAGGGGTAAGAACTGATAATATCTGTAACTAACCTTTTAGCAAATTGTGGGATAGAATGTGGGTATGCTCCTGAATACTGGAACAAATCCTCTTCAGAAAAGTGCAAGATCTGTAGTAAATCTGTTTTTCATCTGCTACAGAGATAATCATGGAATCACTGTTGAAAGGAAAAGTTTTAGAAATAGCAGGAAGCATGTAGGGTACACAATTCAAGGTGGTATGGATCCATAACTGAACAATCATGATGGATAATATGTGTGTCTGTCTATCTGTCTATCTATGTAGATCCCATTTGCTAAAACCCTCTTTATTCTGTTGACTGTCAATCTTTGAGTGGATTTGGTCAAAGGGTGATAGCAAAGGTAAGTAGCTTTGCAACAAAATAACTATGGTTTTAGTAAATGGAGTCTAGTTTCATACTTACGTTTGCAATCATCCATGAGTGAGTATTTGTACTGTTAGATTTACTCATGGTTGGAATGGTTTGATTATGAGGGTGAAGCTTGAAGGATCAGTCAAAGCCATCCATAGGTAAATCCAGCATTACCCACTCAAAGAAGTGGGATACTGCAATCAGAGTAGTTACTGGCTTTCTTGGCACCTGGGACCAAAGCCAGTCAGGTCAGATTTCTGTGCCCTGCCCCTCCTTCTCAGAGTTTAGCAGAAAAAAAAAGAAATAAAGCTTTACTTCTTTTAAACTATAGCAAACTGCTTGCTGCAAATGTATCCAGCAGTTGCTACAGTTTAGACCACATTGTAAGCACTACAGTATTCAATTTTAATTAAATAAAAAAGAAAAGCAAATATTTTTTTCTTTTAAACTGTAGCCACAACTGTTTTAAACAGTTGCTATAGTTTAGACACACAGCAAGCACTACAGTGCTCAAGTTTGACCACAAATGTAATACTGGCTTTTAAAAGCAGGTATATACTAAAAAAGCAAATGGGATTGGCCAATCACACCCCTTAACACTTTACCCCTGGGGCAGCTGTCTCCTTTGCCCTGCCTTAGCTATGCTACTGCTTGCAATTACTCAACAATATTATTTAAAGGGATTTGTCACTCTTCTTACCTGTGTGATTATTTTATTTTTGTAAGGCTACCTTCTGTAAGTTTGCCATAATCACTTCATGGTTTTCCAATAATTATTCCCTTTTTTCACTTATATTTTAATTCTGTGATGCTCTACCTCCATGTAGTTCTCAGTACAATCACATGTAACCTTGACGTCATCTAAGGGATTCTTGTAAGGCTACCAGTTCAGTGCATGAAAGCCATTCTGAGGACTATGTGTGACATACCCACACACACATACATATACCAATATAGATACAGCTAGCTATATCTATATCTATCAATCTAGCTACCTATCTATATAGGTTCATAGGTTAGTATTAGGCTAACTGCCCTTGTGGGTTATTTTAAGACTAGCCAGTTACCCTATGTGAGAATCAAACCCTTCACCTTGGGTTTGTAAGGTAAGCACCTTATCCATTATGCCAACTTTTTTTTTTTTTAACTGATGAATGCATTATCTTAATTTTCTGGTCACATTTACTGCTACCACTGTTGAGTCACAGTGGTGCACAACTGGTTTTGCTAATGCTTTGAATGGAAGCAATTTACATACGGGTTAAGTGTTTTTGTTTGCTGTGTAGGGGATTATATGTTTGCCAAATTAGTCAATGCTATGAATCTATTTGAAATTAGCCATGAATATGAAATTAGGAAAGAACACTGTAATGATCCTCACAGAAGCTGTCTCACGCATTTTTACACACATGCACACAGGCACATGAGTGCACATACACACACACACACACACACACACACACACACACACACACACACACACACACACACACATACACACACACACACCCAAACACACACACACACACACACACACACACATAGACACACAATTGCTTTTTTGCAAGGGAGAGAAATTTGGTACATTACTTAAATTCTTCTGTATGTATTTTATTTTTCATTTTTGAAGAAAATTTAGTATGAAACTGTTGGACCGGTATGCAGTGCAGTGAAACAAAGGCTTATGCATAAAACTATTTGGAAGGTGGCAGAGGATGGACTGAGTATAGTGTTGGGTGTAGCTCACAAAGGTAGATATTGGTATGCACATCAGAATGTATGAAGTGTACAGTGGCATTGTGTTAAAATTCCATGCTTGCATGTGTGTACAAAAGCCCTGTCAGGGACAATGTGTGATACTGCAGACAGTTGAGAGGTATGTACAGCACAGATAACATCATATCTTGGTGTAGACATGAGAAAAAATACATAAATGAGGAACTGTTTCCACAGACACAAAACACACCATTCATGCCATTTTTAAAAATGAACTGCAATGAGCATAAGGCTGCCATTAATATAACACACAGATGCAACCTATTTCACCATTGCAATTGCTTAACAACAGCTCCTTAAAAAGTACTACTATGTAAAACAGTAAAACACCCAGTACAATGCTGAAAGGTAAAGCATTCACACTGGTTTTATTCTGCAATAGGTGAACCCTAGAAAAAAAATAAGAGAAAGTCTTGGAAAATAGTTTCAGAATGTCAAAAGAAGGTCTATCTTCATAGTTTCAGCTAGGAAATAAATAATTTCACTAAAAAATACACACAACAGTTATCATTATGGCAAGTGATACTTTAATTGCAATGCATGCAAAATAAAACCAGAACACTAAATTATGACAAAATTACTTTATGAAAACTTTTCTAATTAATGTTATGATATAGTTGTACTTTAATGCTTTTCCATGGCTTCTCTCTTGCAAGACATGTCTAAATGATGTTCTGCACATGTGTTTAGCATGGATGTATTGCAATGGTATACTCAGGCATACTCTTTGTACTCTGTAGAGCATATTTTTTTCTGAACACCAGTTAGAAACACTGGAGCTTTATCAAGCCATACAAAATGTACAACAGTCTAAATTAATACCTCTAATAACATATATAAAAATTGCTTGCAAAGAGAAAGAAAGAATTTGCTAATCAGCATGCAAAGTTTTGAGTAATAATAATAAGCATTGTCATAGTATAATATTTTATTTACTTAAAATCTGGGTATTTGCACAGTTCTGAACACCTTTTATCTCTTCCCGTCCTCCTTTGAAGGGTGCATGTGGTGTGCAAAACATTGGTTTTGGATGCAGTAGTTGACATTTTGTGTTGCCCCCCCCCCCATACTCCAAGATAATTATATATGCCATCTATGTGTTTGCATCCTCCCCTAACCACCCAGTCTCACACCGTCTTATCATTGCATTCCTTTTTCTGCAGGCTCTGGCTCACCCTTTACACTCCCCTTCCCTCCTCACTCAATCTCTCAGACCTGTTATAACATGCTTAACTACCTCACTTCATCTCAACTCCAAATACATATCCAACTGACTTACACCTAGCTTCCTCTCACTGCCACATATACTACTCACTCAGTCTCCTCTCTTACTCCTCTATCTTCCCCTTCCATCCCATTAGCCCTTCTAGCTTGTTCCACCTTCATGTGGAGCTTCTGCTTTATATCTGCTTGAGTTTAGTGCAATATCTGTATACAGGATTTAGACATATGAGTTTAGAATAGTATCCGTTTGAGGTTAGTACTATCTGTACATACATCCTACCTTTATTCCTAGCCTTTAGTTAGATACTGGTATATATGTTCATTACTATGTTTCATATTGCATGTATAGCTAATGATTGCTGCAGTATGTATTATTTGCTATTGTATGTATATTCAATTGTTCTTCATGTACTCTGCTGCTCATTCATTGTTCTGTGAAGCTTTTTTCCCTGTGACTCTGCTGAAAAAGGACCTATGTCCAGTTGGAATTTCCCGCTGAAAATAAATAATAAATAATAATGGGTAAGGGTGTAAATCCTTCCTTAGTATAACTTCAGTTTTGGTTGGCTATTTAATATGTTTCAGTAACTTATTACATATTACTTATACATATTAAAGTGGGAGGTATATAAGCAATTACTCACCATCAGTAAGCTGTTCATTCCTCTTATGCATTCTTACAATTAGCTTCAGTATTCATATCTCCCAGACAAAATGATCACACCTTAATTTGGATATCATGTCCCAGTTTATTTACAGCTGCTCTGGTGCCAGCAATAAAACATGTGTATACATTTATCTGTCTGTAATGATTTAAACATACTAATACCTAAACTAATTAATGTCAATGAAAGAAGATCTAAACTCAGAAATATCAACAAAACTGAAGTTATACTAAAAAAGGATTTATAGCCTTTCCCAACTGTTGTGCAACCTCAGAACTGGTGTATATAATTTGCAGGGGTTGCAACACAAAATACCAACAAATCTAATTGCATCCAAATGCAATGTTTTTACAGGCTAACAAACTCCCCTGCACCTCCCATACCCTGCTAATTATACATACCAACTCCAAGGTTGCATAGCAGTGAGGAAAGGGTAGAAATCTTTCCTTTGTATAAATTCAAAAATTTCAATATTTTTGGGTTTAGATATTTATGAGTTTATAAACTTTTGAGTATTTTTGAGTTTAGATTTTTTTTTTGGTAATATTAAGTGAGTTTTGATCATTTTGAGTATGTATATATATATATATATATATATATATATATATATATATATATATATATATATATATATATATATATATATATATTGTTTGTGTCTTTCGGCTTTTCCTGGTTAGGGGTCACCACAGCGGAACTCCGGTCTGCTAATGATTGGTAGTGGATTTTTACGTACCGGGTTACCAGCCCTGATGCAAACCTTCAACGAAGGCACGCCCCATTCACATATGCCTCCACACAGAAGACGCTCTAGCTGAGAATCGAACGGGACAACGTCTTGCTATGAGGTGACAATGCTAACGCAGCACCACCATCGCAGTATATAGATATATATATACAAAATATGTCAGCTTAAATTCTGTACATATTATTGCAAAAACAATACATAGTTAAACCAATAACATAATAAATAGAATACGATCTTTGTGGAGAAATAAGAACAACAAATGAAGGAAAGGGCAACAAAACCTTGGTACAACATATCTGGTAACTGAAAGGCAAGCATGGAATGTGATAGAATGTTAAGGAAGGGTGGAATTTCAAGATACACAGGAGAAAGAAGAGGAATCATGGGTAAATAAAGTGTTATTACTCTCTGTAGATGCAGTTGGTAAGACATCATCTAGAGTACTGTGGGCAGTTCTAAACACCTCATTAATATTAAAAATACTGACAAAACTGACGCAGTTCAGAGAGAAGGAAATACAAAAGTGGGCTATCTTTAACACAGACCACAACAATTCAGTAAAATTGCCTAAAATATAGATAACTGAAGGAAAAGGGACAGGAGGCTATACAACAAAACCTACAAGTAAGTTATGGAAATCTAGAAAAGTTCTTGTAGCTGCCATCATTTAAACAAAGATATGTATGAAAGGTAGATGATAGTTCTCAAGATACAACATGAGTGGCTTGAGCAAGATGCAAATATAGACATATCTGTATCTATATTTATGAATATGAACTTATAATGAATTATTGCTAGTGAGTTCAGTCAAAACACAAAACATCAAACAAATTCATCAGAAATTACCATTAATCAACAACATTGTAAATGTAAACCAATAGGATATATTGTGAATAGAAAAAAAAAACAAAACAACTTTCATGTGGGAGGGCAACCCCCCCCCCCCGCACACACACATACCCCATGACATAGGGACTCCACCCTTCACCCCCAGAAATTAAATATACTAACCGAAACATGACGAAAAGGGAAAAGCCCAAGAATTATGTAATGGTCGATATAATGAACTTTGACCATTACCTAATTTGACCATCTGTGCCAGTGATGTAAAAACATCAGTGTTTCACCATGAAATGAAATGCATGCAGTGATAACTCAGATAACATTTTATATATACATATATATATATATATATATATATATATATATATATATATATATACATACAGAGAGAGAGTATATAAGGTACAGCAAATTGTGCCAAGGGTTCTAGGGGTCTGCCTGGTTAACGCATTTCAAATGAAAAAAATTGTATTTCATATATTTCAAAGAAAAGGTCCTGAATGTTTGAAACAACATTTCCTGAAATGCACTGATGTGAATTCCAGAATATACAAAGTAGTCATAATGTAATTCTTATGAGAAGTGGAAAGAAATAATAATAAACATGTGGCTGGTTAAATATGTTCAGTAACTTATTACATATTACTTATAATTATTAAAATGTGAGGTCCACCTGCCTTGAGAGTTGATGTTTGTTTCCATTTAATATAAGCAATTAGCTACCATCAGTAAGATGTTCATTCCTCTAATGTAGCTCTTACAATTAGCTAGATGGTATAACCATTTGTTGTCCCTAGAAACCTTTACAGCAGTCATTCTGACTCTCAGCTCTGTGGTTACCGTTATCATATTGTTTTAGTTTCTACTTGGACGGATGATTCCAATTTAGCCAGGCCACATGTTATTGAACAAAATTTTCCATAAAAAGAGGAACAGAACATCTGGACTTCAGAACATGAAAACAGAAAGTCATTATATGATTTATACATATTTTACAAAATATATTTAATAAATAATATAATTTAACAATTAAAATAGCAATTTCCCACTTGAGTATAACTTAACTTGTTAAGTTTCTCGAGTTTATTATTTAAAACTGCTTGTGTTGTGTGTTTGTGAGGTTGCTGAGGGTACTTAATTCTCAAGTTAAATTTAGGAGGCCTTTGTGGTTTAAGTAAGTTACTTTAATAGAGTCTGAGCTTATGTAGGTTTTTGTGTTTGATATGAACTTTGTGTGATTGGGTAATTGTTTTACAAAGTTTTGGAACTCATATAATGCATTCTCAGCACACAAAGGGTCAGCAGACAGTTAAACATTTTACAGAGAGGCAGGATACATCCAAATAGCAGTCCAAGGTCTGTAAATTATTTCTTACTGTAGCCCTGAGATATATTCATAGGATCATAGGATGATAGGAAGTTACTAGGCTAATGACCCTAGGGCCCTTACAAGCCTAGCCAAGTTTTATCCTTATTTCCATGATCAGCAACTATCACCTCTGTCCAAGGAACATAAGTGGAACCCTTGGGGTGAACTTACATTACCCATCCAATCGTCCAGACTGTGTTTGAAAAGGGCCAATGAGGTGCACTGTTTGACATCAAGTGGGAGTCTGTTCCAAATGAGTGGTAACCTCCGGAAGACAATTCTATCCCTCCAGCAGGTTCTATTAATGTCACATACCAGGTTAAGGCCAGTAGAGCGAGTAACCTGTATACCATTTGACTTACAGATACACAGCATTTCCAATAAAGCAGTGTCAAAGATTGCCTTATATGCAAGGCCAAAATTGCCTCTGAGCAGTCTGTATGAAACAGAATAACGTGACAGTGATTTCAGATGGTCCTCATAGGATAGATGTTGAAGACCTTGAATTATCCGTGTGAGGAACCTTTGTGGTCTCTGCAATTGCTGCAGGTACTTGGAAAGGTACATACCAAAAGGGGCATTGTAATCAATTATTGGCCTGAAGAGGGAAGAGTGCAGGTTATAACTTGTTTTTTTTTTTCTGGAGGCAATGCCCTTGCTTATGAGGTGAGCAGTATAGAATGCTCTTCTTACCACTGTGGAGACATGGTGATCAAAGGTAAGGTTGCTGTCAACCAGGTCTCTCACTACTGAGTGCATACTTAAGTTGCTGTTATTTATATAGTAGTTAACGGGAACATCACTCTTACCAAAAGGGATAATAATACATTTTTTGCATTAAGTTTAAGGTCAATGACTTTGGCATCAGTCATTTGTTTATGTAAGACCCTCTAGTAAGATGTTGACATCATTTGGAGATTCTATGACTGCTCACAGTTTGCAGTCATCAGCAAACTTTGTCAGCTACAGACCTTTAATTTTAGCTTGCACTTCAGAGAAATAGATTCCAAACAATAGAAGTCTGAGGACTGATCCCTGTAGAACACTACTGCTTACAGGTCTGCTGTTGGAGGTGTGGACAAACAGTAATAAATGTTGGATGCAGAGGGCATGTATAAGAAGTGAAAATGTATAGCAGATATATTTGTGTTATTTCTATGTATTTTAAATGTTGCTAACTTGGTGATAAGTGCACTTGCCTGATTCATTGGCAGTGTATGAGCTTTGTCTGGCTTCATCAAATGGCCTAGAACTGCACAGGATTCAAACACAGGCTGTGGGGCTTAAGGACTGGAAGGCATATATGCTCATGTCTTGTTGTATTGACTACTAAGGTATACTTTCTCAGGACACCTTCAGTTTGGAAAGTAAGCATTTTAAAGTGGTGTACATGATTAATTGCATAAACTGGACAAGTTCTTAAAACTACCTAGGTTACCATCACTTTACATGTTTTCATTTTATCTGTTATGGGAAAATTTGCTGCTTAAGGCTATAGATTTGTACAAGACTTAACATAAAATTGACTTTACTGTAAAAAAATATATCTTCCCTGCCTCTGAAAATCTTACTAGAAGCCACTGCAACAGGAAGATTACCAGTAAACTCTGACATTATTTGCAATCTATGCTGACAGAGTTAAAATACATTTTGACTTTCGATGTACAAGGCACTGGGTTGTGAAACTAATAAATTGCAGTAATGAGCATTATTTAAGGAGATCTTGTATTTGTTTATGTGTAAGAGGAAACATTGAGTGAGGTTACACTGACTAAAACATTTTGTGCCTTACTATCAACCACAAAGAACATGAGGGAACATTGGTCAAAGCAAGTACACTGCTGGAAACTATATCAGTTTAAGTGTTCTGTCACATGTGCATATAACACATTACTTGATAGTTTAGGTACTGCTATGTTCTCTGTCATATTATACTGTTTAATGCAGAACACATCTTAAAAAAAAAAAGAAATAGAAAAAAAACTTTGTAAACTTTTTGAAATAGCTGCATCCAAATAAATCTGCTTTATTCCTCAGTGACATCAGTAGAGGTATAGCATGGGCATGCATCCATAGACTTTAATGGGCACATCCATGCAGGTGTGGTGCTGCATCCATTAATATCTATGAGCACACTGTCACTCTATCCTTACATTGATGTTACTGAGGATTGATTTCGATGAAAATCGCAGTGATGTCAGTATGGCAAAATTACTGTTTTATGAAATGTTTTATTGAAAATAGGTCTTCTCTTATATTAAAAAAGATAGAGACAAAAATGCATCACATCTTTGTAGGCACCACATGAGATGGTGCAAGAGATAAGGTATAAAGTTGTGTAAAAATACTTTAAGAAAAAGGCAAGATAAGTAGATAATATTTTGGCTTAACTGTCTCTCCCCAAAAATGTTCAACATCTGAACTTAAAGCCACGAATTTCAGATGAGAAGATCACAGACATTTTGCCCCAAATTAGTATTATTTTAGAAAATGTAAACAACTTTGTGTAGCGCGTGTTTTGAGTTGTGTCTCTCAAACTACTTGCAATATAATAATGGTTTTAGTTTGCTATAAATAATCTCCTAAAGTCAAGTATCAACCCCACCCCTAATATATTGTCAATGAAACTAATGCCAGTGAAGCTAATATTTAAATGAGCACTTTATATATATTTATACGACATCTGCTTGCAGAATTGAGACATAACCACTCTCACCTTAAACAGCAGTACTAATCTGACAGATAACTTCTCATTTGAAGTAGCCTACATTATTGCAATGAAGAAATACTGCACAAAGTAAAATCCATTACAGTCACATCAGATAATATTCCTGCAGTATATCTTAAATTAGGAGGAGAAGGAATAAGCTACCCACTCTAATATTAATCATCAGATCTTTACAAGAATCATGTGTCCAAAAAATATGAAAATCCTCTTACATTATGCCAGTACATAAAGTGGTCGCTTCCAAAAACCTTTCAAATTATTGACCAACTGCAATACTCTCTTCATGTACTAAAAAGATGAATCCATCATCAAGTCCTTAATTTTCTGGTAGACAAATGCGGTAAATGGATACAATAGAAAGCCAAGCTGCATAAAGACCATTTAGAGGTTCTCACCTAAACTGCAGCTGGACCACTCACTGAAGTCCCATACATACTGTTCAATCAGATACCAGCAGAAATCAATGCCTTCCTCCTTCTTTTATCAACTGGAGCAAAGTAGCAGCATTAATCCCAAGCTGTAAAATGTATGCTGAGAATAAAAGTAGATTGGTATAGTAACAAGTAACTACTAAGAAAAACAAAAAAGTACTGAAGCTAACACAGCTGATGGTAAAACAATAAACTTTAATGCACACAAAAGAGAGTAAGCGCTTTCACGGTGTGCTCTCACCGCTTCATTAGACTGTTCTAAACTAGTAACAAATGCAATCAAATATCATAAGTTAATTAGTCTATTAAAGCAGTGATAAAAGCATCAATTATCTAAGAGAAAAATGTCACAACAAGGAAGCAGGCAAATGAAACATATAAAAAAGTTAAAATATATATATAAAAAATATGTACAGAAAACAATCCTATACTCAGTGTTTGAGAAGTCTAGCTTTTAAAAAAGGCTTAAGAGAGACAACTTCATTAAGACCTGGTATTTTATCAGCATTAAGAGACAGAATCCATTTTTGCTCTGCAGATTCTGTGCGATTCCTAAGATCTCCCCCTCTTAAACTCTTAGGAATGATCTCTAGCACAAGGAATTTAAAATGATGTTCCCGTCCATGGCACATAATATGCTTAGCAAGGGCATTGGTGTCCTTCTTGTTTCTAATGTCTCTCTGATGTTCCAGCAAACCAGGTCTTAATGAAGTTGTCTCTCTTAAGCCTTTATATTTTATCTTTTTTATATGTTTCATTTGCCTGCTTTCTTGTTGTGACATTTTTCTCTTAGATATTTGATGCTTTTATCACTGCTTTAACTGACTAATTAACTTATGATATTTAACTGCATTTGTTACTAGTTTAGAACAGTCTGATGAAGTGGTGAGAGCACACCGTGAAAGCGCTTATTCTCTTTTGTGTGCATTAAAGTTTATTGTTTTTTCAGCTGTGTTAGCTTCAGTACTTTTTTGTTTTTCTTATTAATCCCAAGCTGTCTCCCAAGAATCAATTTTCAGACTTTACAGTGATTGGTAATGTCTAGAAAGGTGAGCAAGTAATGTCCCTCTGTTCCTTTTCTCACAGGAGCAAACGTGAAGCACTAATCCCAATCTGAGTCCTGATAAGCAGTTCCTAGGCCCTCCATTGATTGGTAGTCTAGTACCAGATATTATAGATTTTAAAAGTAAGATAGAAAAGGGGGATTAATACTCTGAATATTGCAGTATGCACTAAGTGAGTGGGATGATAAGAAACAGAGGCTAACTCAAGCTTTAAGAGCTTAAGGGGAGAGCCTTCCAGTTTGATCTTTCAGGACCCATTAGAATGAGAAGATTAGGTAAGACTGACAGGAGCGTTCAAAGTCATATGTACAGTAGGGTCAGGAAGCTCAAAATCCACCAATTCAGTATAGTCACATACTAGCAGTTGTGTCACAGAACTTGCAGTTAAATACCCTAAATGGGAAGCCCTGCTATTTAGTTCCTCTCAGTAATTAGCTACGTTTAATGTTATATAAAATACTGTAAAAAAATACAAAAATAATAATGACACATAAAATACTACACCATTCCTGAAACACACAGCCATCAGTAATATAATGAGTCTGCATGTCCTCCCTGTGATTGCGTGGGTTTCCTCCGGGTGCTCCGGTTTCCTCCCACATCCCAAAGACATGCTATAAGTGAATTGGACACTCTAAATTGGCCCTAGGCATGAGTGCATGTGTGTGTGCCTTCCATGGAAGGTTGGGCACCGGGCTGACAACTCAACACTATAAAACTCTACTGCCAATCATCAGCGGACAGGTGATCCGCTGTGGCGACCCCTAACAGGGAAAAGCCGAAAGAAGAAGTAAAAACCTAAAAATGTCAGTCAAAGTAACGGCACATAATATAATCCAAAAATCCTACAAGATAAATAGAGACTACTTATACAAAGTAAGCATATCTAAACTTTGGAAAAGCATTCCCTTAACCATCAGTCAAAGAAACAAACATATTTTCTTTTAAAACCAATGGCAAACTACATCTAAATCATGCTATAATCTGCAATTGTTCTGAATTTCCAGGGTAAAAATACTGAAATACTTGTCTTACTGAAGTGAACATATTGTACTCCTCCCATAAGAAATGCATATATTATTGATCTCCTATCAACTTGTCTATCATCATGAATAATGATGCACATTACATTACATAAGCTTCAACAGTTTTGATGATCTGTACTGCTTAATAAAGTTGCTACATTTATACTATATTGGTAATATTGTGTAATGTGCTCCAATGTCACTTATTAAACATACTACAGTTTATATCGTTGTATTGTAATTCCTGTTTATTTCATTTTTAATGAATTTGATTATTTTCTCTACCTTGTCTAATTTTTGAGTTTGTCTAAACCTTGTTACATTGTACATCTAACCGCTTTTTGGGGCTTTTGTCGCCGGACCTCCACTGAAAATGGGTAGTATAACCCAGGTGTGGTTTCCTGGTAAACAAAACAAATAAATAAATAATAACCTCCGAGGTCACAATTTTCCAGAAAGAAAACAATAATTACTTTTCTTGTTTTATTAGCAAATTTGGTGAAAAGCACAATTTTTGAAACCAGTACTCAGAATAGTAGAAATAACTGCCCCTTCTTTCTCACACTGGTGAGCAGTGTGAAACAAGAAGGAAAGTTAAAAACATTTACCTGTCAGAGTGTGGTAATTGCATGTCACACTGCTGCAAGTTCCTTACTGATTACTGAAACTCAGGTGAAATAAAATTAAAAACAAATGGTACAGTTTTTTTTTAAAGTTATAAGGATAAAACACAGTACAGGCAAATTAGACAAGATTATTTTGCTATAAGCAACTGACCGCTTCTTGTCTCTTCCCATACTCTATATTAAAATTTACACTGTGCAGTATGTGTATTTTTTCCTTAGAACAAGCATGATTTAATTACTTAATTAATTCTAATTTATTTGCTTATCTAGTAAACCCAAGAAGGCTCTTAAAGGATTGATCTGGGAGTGCTGTATGGTTCACTGACTTGCTCAGAATCATACAACAGGCAAGCGGAGATTAAAGAAATCAAACCCAGGATTACAGGATGAAAAATCCTCAATTATCTGGTTTAAATGTCAGCTGCAGAAATTTGCATTTCTGCAGTAGTAAGATTCTCTCATCTCTATAACCATAGAATATTACCATATTAGTTACAGGAATTCATAGGTTCATAGGCTGGTACTAGGCTATCGGCCCTAGGGCCTATACAAGTCTAGCCATAACAATTCCCTGGATATTTCTTCCCACAGTATTTACTTCTCTGGACCCCTGTCTAGCAGGGCGACTGACATGATCCCCGGGGTGAATTTCCTATCTCCATCCAATCATCAAGGTTCCTTTTGAAGAGGGCCAAGGAGGCGCTCTGCTTGACATGTATGGGCAGTCTATTCTAGAGTATGGGGAGTCTCTGGATCAGGAACCTATCCCTCCAGCATGTTTTGTTCATTGTGATGACAAGGCTTCATATCTCTAAGACAAATAAAATTGTACACAGAAGTAAGTCAAACATTGTGTGTGTGTGTGTGTGTGTGTGTGTGTGTGTGTGTGTGTGTGTGTGTGTGTGTAAGCAATGACTGCCAGTGAAATAGTGCATTGTTTACATTAACAAAATTAGGTATTACAGAATTTTACAAACCAATAGTCATTTCAAAATGCGTAACGATTTCTGTGATATGTAAGTCAGGAAACAAATTCAAGATTATATGTATCAGACTAAACTTGTCTGCATCACTGAAAACCATTTTTTGATCAGTGATACAATTTTACAAATGGTATGGCTAGAAGTAGCTATTAACCAGTCAAAACGAAACACATTAAAATACATGCTATTTGGAGGAGGTTATAAAACTCACAGATTCATGATCCTTTTTTCTATGGGTACAGAATGGGGCTTAGCACCTCCAAAAACTGTTAAAGGTGCTGCTGTGAATTATTTCCTGGCAAATAAAATGTTAACATTATTTTCTTTTATATATATATATATATATATATATATATATATAGAGAGAGAGAGAGAGAGAGAGAGAGATAGATGTGTGTGTATGTGCACCATAAAAAGATAGATGCAACAATTAAAAAATATTAAACAAACCATTTAAAGATATGATGAAATTCATTAAAAATGCACACATTTTTATTATGACCAAAGAAAACCTTTGCTGATCACAAACACACTGTATTTATATACTATATACATAAGTCTGGGGTTATCATATATATATATATATATATATATGTATATATATATATATATATATATATATATATATATATATATATATATATTATAAATGAAAACTTTAAAGTACAGCATCCTGAGACAGCTTCTAGGACCAAACCCATAGATCAAAGCTGTATTATTTTAGTTTTTTTGTTAACCATGTAGATGGGCTGTTGCAGTACCCTTTTCAGACACCTTCCAGGCATATTGGTAAACTTGCATCAATAAAAAAAAAAATCATATAAAGTAATAACTACCTAACTGATAGTACCCTTTCAGCCCTGACCATAGAAGTATACAAAACAGTCATACAATATTAAAATTTTCACAGAAATAAAGAAGTCATGAACATTTTCCATAAATCCTTGTTAAGCTTTTGGATAATGTAACTTATTGTTTTTAGAACATACCTGTAATTTTGGACTTAGCTGGTCAGTTCCAGCTAATTAGTGAATTATTTCAACTTCTAGCTCTGGAATCTGGGATTCACTTGATTTCAGCTCTCTGCAAAGAAGCAAACCAGTGTGTATAAAAAAGAAAATAGCTGTACCTTCAAACAGTAAAAAGCTAGAAGAAGCTCTTCTCTTTCTACATCGCAACTTATCTTACCTCATCTCCTGTTGTGGTGTCTGTGCTAAGGAATGAGATGGAGAAACACTTGCATAATATTGCCCAAACAAAGGAACAGTGGTTTACATGAATATAAGGGGATGAACATGTATCTTGCTTCACTTTTTGTTCCAAGATAAGCCTCATATATTATATTACAGTTACTTTTCTCATGCATAGCCTGCCTGCTTATACGGGAAAAAAATTATTCTGACATGAAAAACATATGCACCCTATAAAATTAATATAACATTAATGCTTAGCAACTATCAAAATGTACTCCATGCTCCGCTTAGCTGTTTATATGCATATAAAATATCTGTCTATATATGTCACTTAAAACTTGTTCCAAATGCACAACTCTAGAAAATAAACCATCACTCCAGCTTTATGAAGGTCTGTTTGAATATAAACCTATAATAGTATAAAGCAGTAATTTCAGGGAACATACAGTATTTATTTATAATTTTGGTAATAGGGTTATAATGTATAATAGACAACATTTTAAATAAAAGGAATGGGACAAATAGAGCCAGTGCATAAGCTGCAGACATCACGCTTGTATAAAATATTGATGTATTCACATGAGTGAGTTAGATGTAATGGTCTCTGTCCAATGAACAATATCAACAGAAAAAGACATTGTGAACAGTAATAAAATCCAAATTCAACTTCAGCTTTATTAAGGTCCTTATAAACTAAAGACTATTACCGCAAAATATGAATAAAAAAAAACACAATAAAGAACTGCAGTAAAGTTCAAAGCCTGGGATAACTAAGATAAAATGTAAAGTAAAGAGAAAGAACATAATAACAGGAGTTGGACAGTGCAGTCAAGACTCAGATAAACAAGAATGACAGCATGAGGTTTAAACATTGCAGATTTGAAAAACAAATAACTATCATGGGTAAGGAGTGTGTTTTAAAGTATCAGCTTGGGATATATTTGCTAAATTGGAAAATGTACACTGATAGTCATAAAAAGTCCTTAAAAGAGAAGGTCAAAACATGACAAAGCATTATGGACAGACTCTGTCTTGTAATCCCTATTACATCATAAATAAAAACTGACATCCCCATTATGGAGTACTATGGCACAGTGGAAAAACCTTTCAAAACATTTCCTGAATTACACTGTCGTGCTGATGTGTAGCTCTGTCCTTGGGTAACTCAGCACTCCAGTTCCTGTTCAGAAACACAAACTGTTAGATCATTTCTGTACAACTGCATCACCATGGAGGTATATACCTCACGCAGTACATAGGTTCACAGGTGTTTACTAGGCTAATTACTACAAGGAGCTTTTTAAACCTAGTCATGCATCCCAAATCTCTGACAAGTTTTGGTACCCTTGAAATGTGTAAGCAAGAGCTTAGGAGATGAAACATTTACAAGTAGAGGCCTGGGAGATGAACCATTTACAAGCTGCCTCTGTCCATTAGAGACATAGGTGCCAAACCAGGAATGAATTTCCTGTTCCCCATCTAGCTGTCCAATTTGCACTTGAATTGGGTTAGGGATGAACTCTGCTTCACATGGATATACATCATAGTGTAGCAGTATGAAGATACAGGCTTGGGTTCCAAGACAGGACGGGGGAGTTGAGCATCTGGTTAAACAGCAGAGCCTCCCCACCCCATTGTAAAGTGGTTCAGCAGTATGAGGAAGCAGCATGTTTATTGCTGTAGGAAAGAGTGTCTCTACTAACGGGGCCTCATTACTCTGATGCTGATATGACAGCAGAGTGTAACGTTGTCCACTGCACCATGTGGCTCCCTGTTTCCCTGAATCAGGAGCACATTCCCTAGAGAATGATGAAAAGGTCATTTCCACTCTCCTGTTATATAAAACCTAGAATTTTCCAATAAGATGTAAATACTTATGGGATGCAACCGGGATGGTGCTGTGACTTATGAATCACAAAGCTGAAAAATCATGCCACAGCGCTGTGGAGTGAGATGTGCTTGGCTTGTAGGTTATTCCACAATTCCTCCAATTATTCCAGAATCCCAGCATTTGTGATTATAGCATAGCTTATATGCTGGAAACAATAGTATGACATGCACTTACAGAGGAGTGCGTGTAAAGATAACAGGATAGAGAAAGGATGGAAGGAATCAGACATGTCTTTCCATGAATGTACATGGCATTGGAAAGGTAGGAGCAAAAAAAAAAAAACATCAATAGCAAATCAGAAGAGAGAAAACATGAAGCAGTATGACTTACAGAAGCCGAGACAAGTTTATCGACTGGTATAGGAGAGATACAGACAAAATATGAGAGAGATGAGAAGGAAAATGATAGAAATTAACAAAGTGAAGAAAAAATTCTACAATTAAGAGTATCCCTAGTGAATGAAACTGTAGTGGTGTTATGCAGCTATGTTAAATTAATTTATTTGTTCTATTGACTAAGTTATCCACTGAGCGACTTCTATTTTCAGCGAAGGCCACAGAAGTAATGCTCATCAATAAGCCATATTTGATTATATAAATTTCTAAGCCTATTAGAAAAATATTAAAGGAATACAAATAAAGATCTACCACATTGCAGGGCATGATGAATCTGCCTTTACAAAATCCTGCTGCAGCCAATGAGGTATGGATATTGACAGACCAGTCACAAGCAGCAATCTGAATACATAACCTACACCATAAAGCATAAGTAAAAAGAGGAAAAAGTATATTATCAATTGAAAATTCCCTTCTATAACATAGACAACTACTTTAGAAAACATATAATCAGTGACTTGTAAGGTAAAAGCTTCACAGTAAAAAAAAAGAAATAATATTAACCCTGGAGCTGTACAGGTACATAGCCATGCAAGCTCTGTAACAGTGACTAACCCAGCCCTCAAATAAAAAAAAATAAAGATAAATAAAATAAACAAAAAGTTGTTTGCCTCTACTAACATGCAAGTTGCTTTGAAATGAAAATGCTTGCATTAGCCCCCGCTCACACATGGATAATGGAATAAAGCTGCCCTATTGTGACTCAGGTCATAACACCTGACCCTTTTTCTTTGGTTTCTGCTTTCATAAGAACGATGTGTCTGAGAAAGGTGCTTCATTTGCTGAAATGATTAGTTAATGGTGCAGCAAGGCTATGTCAGTGTTCACAATTAAGTAACACCTAGATGTGTCTAAACAAGTATTTTACAACACATACATATAGGTAGCATTGTTAGAGACAGCTATACTCCTCTAAAAACAACTTCTTTATAACTGTATGAACAACAGCTGGAAATAATTTCTGCATGCCTTAAGCTTAAAGAGGCAACATTTGGAGAGATGCATACATATAAATGTTATGCGAGAGGCAGGGACGTCGGGAGACATACTCACTGTACAGACTTCAGGACAGTGTTTGAGTGGAAGGGGTAGCACATGGCAGGCACTAGGAGCCAGGGGAAAAAGCTAAAATTGCATCTTCTCCTTTAAGGAAAGCCAGGCGTACATTGAATGCACGCTAATGCAGATGTAAACCTATTTCGCACTCTCACGCACAATGTAAAATAGCCATTCCATTGAGAGAGAAGGTAAGTAAGTAAATGGTGTGTTTGTGTGTGTGTGTGTGTGTGTGTGTGTGTGTGTGTGTGTGTGTGTGTGTGTGTGTGTGTGTGTGTGGGTGTGGGTGTAAATATATAATTTATAATACTAGTGGTTGCTTTCATTTCTGTATGACAAAGTATGTATTTGTAGATATGTGTAATTGGAGCTAGCCGTTCTGTTTGTATGACAGATAAAGTATGCGTGTGTGTGTGTGTGTGTGTGTGTGTGTGTGTGTGTGTGTGTGTGTGTGTGTGTGTGTGTGGTGTGTGCATGTGTAGTGTGTGCATGTGCATGGAAGAGAGAGAGAGAAAGACAAAATGAGGTAACAGAGATAAATGAGCAAATGTAAATATGGAACATTAAATCCTGCCTCAGAGCTAGGATGTCACTGTCTCAGTCTACATGAATATATTATGCTACATTCCTTCTACAATGAATTAGAAATGACATGATGCCTGGGTGAAGAGTTAGCAATGTTTGCAACACCACCACATTTCCTTAACCTAGTCATGATTTAATGAATACAGTTATTAAAGCAGAATAAAATGAGCCAGTGATTGTAACCACGACAGACTACCTGTCACACAGTTTGCCAGTGAAGTGCTGTTGTGACATGATGAGAAAAGAATTTACCAGGAACTGACAATGTTGGAGCTTGGATGTATCACAGTTTAGTCTTTATAGTTTGAAAATTATAATCAGCCATTTCCAAGTAAATCAGGAAAACTAAAAATAGCATATCTGTAGTTACTGCGCATAACAGCCTAGCAATGTGTGTACATAAATTACATTAATCCAGAGTTAATGTCAAGGAACTGCCAAGGAATTTATTCAAGAAAGCTTTATGTGTATATCCACCTAGGCTAGTACAAAACCTACTAAGCAATAAAGTAAAATAAATGCTATGAACTAGCAGTTTTCCAGTCAGCCACGTTTTGAAATGTGAAACTACATTGCATAGAAAGGAAGCATGCCTTTGAGTGGAAAATGCATTTGTTAAACCTGTAGTACATGCAAATTAAAAGAGTAGTCTTATGAACAAATGCTGGTATCATACAAAACAGCATAAAACATGGTGAAATGTTAATGTAATATAAGTGACAGCATTAACAGTAGTCATGGACATTATCTTACCTTCGACCTAGTCGGATTACTTTGTTAGTAATGTAGATGTTGCAAAATCCAGTTCTGGTATTTGTTTTAAGAGTAGTAAAAGTCCTCCACACTTTTATTGTTATACAAGAACGCACTAGAAAGCATTTATTCAAGAAGTTGCAAAAGTTATCAAAATGAATGCAAATTAATTAAATACAAAATGTTAATCGATTAAAATCTCTAAAAAGTAGTAGCTAAATAACATCCATATATTTAGATCACTCAGTTGTGTAGTGGAGTAAAGCAAATGATCGAAGGACACATGCACAAAATACATATGAGTCTAAAACTGAATGTTTGAAAACTATTCTAGTGTATGAAAGATACCTTCAGTATACCCAGCTGTAGCAGCTTTAGAGTTGATTTTATTAAGTAATGCCACCTCAGAGGGACTTTGACCTCCTCATTAGACGTATCTAAAATAAGCTACTGGAAATGTGCTTTTGGGCTGTTTTTTTCCCACCAGAATGCATGAGGACCCTAACTAGGGTATCTAGTAGTACCAAGTAAGACTGTAGCATGTATTCATTCACACTTTTGTTTTTGTGCTTCTTGCTGTCTGCCATCTGGCATGTCTGTCTGCATCCTCTCGATCTCCACAACAAGACAGAGGTGAAAGAGGACATCCTGGCACAGGTAGGAGAGGGTTTTGCCCTTTGGTTGACCTTTAATACTCTGAATACTTATGCCAGCAGCTGTGAGAAGGTAGAGTGGCCTTGACTGCAGCTCTTCTTAGAGGAAAGTTTATGGATTGTTTCCTTCTTTGCTCTCCTCTGTCAGAAGATATATCTCAGGTGGAAGATGTGGGAGTGCATAAGCAGCTCACTTGTGGTGTGTGTGTGTGTGTGTGTGTGTGTGTGTGTGTGTGTGTGTGTGTATGTGTGTGTGTGTGTGTGTGTGTGTGTGTGTGTGTGTGTGTGTGTGTGTGTGTGTGTGTGTGTATGTGTGTGTGTGTGTGTGTGTGTGTGTTTGCACAAGGAGCAGAGTTTTCTGTGAATGTGCATGGGGTGGTGTGTTTGTTTGCCCACACTGTTAACTCCACTGCTGCATTTTTGCTGAGATTTATTTTATCCTTATTTGTAGTTATTGGAAGCTTATTTTACTTTTCACATTCAGTTTTGGACTTACAAGTTACTGCAGCATTTTTTTCTCAGAAGATGACAAATGTTGGAGGTATTATGGGGAAGAAAGAGATAACTAGGAATATATGTTTTGGAGTTTAATGAGTTGGCATGCTTTAAAAAATTCCCTACCGTGTACCCTGTTAGAAATATTGGGTGAGCAAATGGGTGTATATAAGGGAATTATTTATTTGTTTGTTTGTTTGTTTTTGAGCTGGGATGCAGCATCTGAATTGCCTAGATGTAGTAAGGCCTTGTTAAATTTAATTCTGGTGGCTGCCAAAAAAAAAAAAAAAAAAGAAATCCAAATCTAATCCAATTGTATTTGAAGTGAATATTCTAACAGAGTTTATAGAACTGGAAGTGGGATTTTTAGAAAAAGGAAGGGGCAAATTGCATAGAAAAAAATGTAAATTGTGGGAACAAGACATGCAGAATAA
The DNA here is from genome assembly GCF_019279795.1 of Protopterus annectens. Classification (NCBI taxonomy): domain Eukaryota; kingdom Metazoa; phylum Chordata; order Ceratodontiformes; family Protopteridae; genus Protopterus; species Protopterus annectens. The sequence continues at coordinate 1,769,433,476 of NC_056737.1, forward strand.
TGTTTTGGAGGAGAAGTGAGGTCCAAGTGAAGTCAGGAATTGAGCAATTTATGTAACATTGGATCAATGATAATTATATAAAATAATATGTCTAATATATAATGTTTGTAACTAGGCATGTGTTAATATGATTTGTTTTCTTTTATATAAATGCATGTTTGCCTGTGTTTTAAGTGATAATTCAAAAAGTGTTTTAGAAAAAGAGTTACTGCAGCATTTTATTTTGCTTTTTCTACAACTGTTATCTGTTATCTGAGGTTGCCACAACCACACTGCCACAGCCACTTATGGTCCTGCTGTTATTTCCCCCACTGCTTTGCTAGAGCTCAGTTCATTTTACCCTGCTCTTCAGTAATTGTGGAAGTGCCTTTTGTCTTTCCTTCAACATTGAAGGCTAATTCTGGACCTGTTGTCACAGTACTGCACTTTTTATAAAAATCGCGGCCTTTTCCACTGAATTCAATAACTGTTACTGCTTGACTCTATTGACTTTACTTGCTATTACACTTTGTAGCTCTTTAGACATCATAGTTGACATGTTCAAAATTTTCAGTTACTGGGAAGCTATCTTTTCCTCTGAGCTGCACTGAGGCAGACTTTTTTTTCTGGAAAAAAACAAACAGCAAGAAGCAGGACCACAAACAAAAAAGTTTGAATTTTTTACTCCACCACTGGTACCTCGGCCATTTGCCTTGAACGGATAAAACACAGTGCCAAATAACCAACATTTATAAACAGATTCAAACCCCAATCAATTCAATTAAGCACATTAATTAATTAATTATACAAGGCATTTCAATTGTTAAAGTGCCAGAAACAAATTTTCTAAAAGCAAGCAGCATATATATTAAATACAACTTACTTTTCAAGTTTCATCAACATTTTAAATAATCTACATAACATTAATTAATTTTAAACATTTTAAATATTATTAACATTTTAATTAATTTTAATTATTCTTTAAATATTTTTTGAAACCATTTAAATTCAAAACTATTTAATAAGCATACTAATTCACAAATTTACCTCAAGGTTAAGACCCCTAGGAAATAGTGTTCCATAATTAAGAATAAACTTACTTTCTAATTCATTCAGCTTTTTCACTATATCACCCCCTCTAAATAAAACAGGTTGTGCCAAAATACTAAAGAAAAAAGAACAGGCGTTGCCTCCATGGATGTTCACAAAATGCTCTGCCACTGGACGCCTCATGTTCCTATTATTAATGTCCCTCAAATGCTCCATAATCCTGACCTTCACTGGCCTTTTGGTTTGACCAATATACCATTTTACATTAGCATAACCACATCCGGCAATATAAGCCACCCCACAAGAGTTGCAACTAAAGCTACCTCTACAGGTGAATCTTTTCCCATTAATGCAAGTGCCAGAAATATTTTTGATATGGCTACATACTTTACAGTGTCTACAAGCAAAAACAGCAATAGACTTTACAGGAGCACTTGTTATAGGCATATTCAATAATTCCTTTAAACTGGCATAATGCCCATATGAAAATTTAACAAATTTAGGAAACAAATTTCCTACTACCACAGCTTCACAAATTATATACCAAAGATCCAAAATCGCTTTGCTCATCAATTCTGAAAAACCCGAATACCGAGAGACAAAGAACAACACTTTCTCATCAGAGACATTAGTAACCAAATGCTTGTTTGTAATAAATGTGTTCTTTCTCTCGCCTGTATTCTTATGCCTTCTACCTAGTGCCACATCATAAGCCTGGCATAAGTGTTCCTCCTTGTACCCCCGCTCCATAAGTCTATGCCTTGCTTCCATCACGAACTTCATTTTAAATTTTTCCTCAGAAGTATTCTGAATGATTTGCTTAAACTCATCCAAAGGTAAAGATTTCACCAAGTGCGTGGGGGTACATACTATCCGCATGCAAGAAATTGTTAACTGATGTATCCTTCCTGAAGGGTTTATACTGAATTTTTTTATTATTATTCACATAAAGTACTACATCAAGGAATTGTATACACGATTCACCTTTTTTCATAGAAAATTTCAAACCATGATTATTTTGATTCAACTCTTTGAAACATAAATCAAATCCATTAACATCACCCCTACGCAAAAAAATAAGGTCATCAATGAATCATTTGTAAACTACAACATTACTTTTGAAAAATTCAGAACAATAGAGTAATATTTTTTCAAAGTACCGCATATACAATATAGCATACGTTGGGGCATAAGAAGCCCCTATAGCTGTTCCCTTATGCTGCAGAAATACCTCACTTTCAAATTTAAAATAATTATGTGTTAAACAAAATTCAACCAGCCTAATGACAAAAGCAGTTTTGGGTCCATCACCCATGATATTTCAAATGGCTTCCAAACCCCATTTTGGCTGAATGTTAGTATAACGTGAATTAACATCCACAACCACCCAATAGAAATCATCTTGCCATTCCACTACACTGACCTTCTTACAAAGTTCTTCAGTATTAGTAACATGTGCAGGCACTTTATTTAAATATTTCTTCAACAAAGAATCCAAGAATAAACCTACATTTTGCAAGTATGACCCCACCCCTGAAATTATGGTCCTCCCAGGTGGGTTTATTATATCCTTGTGTATCTTAGGCAAGGCATAGCAAATTGGGTCATAAGGTTTTGCAACAAATGACTTCCTAACATTCTCCCTAGTAAGGAAGCCCAATCTCTCCCCCCTTTCCAAAAGTTCCAACAACTGTGCATTATATTCATTAACTGGATTGCAATTTAGATTAATATAATCTTTCCTAACTTCTAACAAATCATAAACCATTTTCTTATACTTTTGTCTACTCATGAGGACCCAATCACCCCCCTTGTCTGCCTGTTTAAACACATAATCATTCAAATCTCCTCTCAACTTATTTAAACACTCCCATTCACTTTTCATAATGTTATACATTTTTTTACTCTTTACAAATACCTGATAATCATGTTCAATTCTTCTCAACAACATTTTCTCAAAAAGAATTACAGCAGAGGAAAGTTTAGGTGGCATAAAACTGCTAACAATAGGTAAATGGGGTACCAACAATTTCCCATACCCTGTGGAAAAACCCTCAACATCCAAATTAACATCAGAACAAATTTCTTCCTGTAAAGAATCATCATAATAGGAAACAAATATATCAGAAACATTTTCTTCAGCTGTAAGGTCATCATAAATGGCAACATTCAAAAGGGGATCCTTCTCAACTACCCCATCCCCATCATTTTCATCAATAACATTCCTTCTTTTGTCAAAATAAACAGCCAAATGCAATTTCCTACAAAAAATGTTTCACCTCCATCAGTACATCTGCCAATGATGGTACTTTAAAGGGCACAAATGCCTTTCGTTAACAAAAGTATAGCAGAATCGATCAGCTGCATATCTGACAAATTGATTATTTTTAAAATATTTGATTTTTCAGATATACAAGCACTTACATTAAGTACATTAGAATGACATGAGTCCAATCCAGAGCTAGGTACAACATCAGGAAAACTAACAGCGCCACATTCGCCATTCACGGGTTCAGCAAACAAACTCAATCATCCTTCGTCCCCTTATATTGACTCTTTCTGGACTTTCCCTGCTTCTTAATTATTTAGGAATAATTAAAATTAATTAAAATGTTAATAATATTTCAAATGTTTAAAATGAATTAATGTTATGTAAGTTATTTAAAATGTTGATGAAACTTGAAAAGTAAGTTGTATTTAATGTATATGCGGCTTGCTTTTAGAAAATGTGTTTTTGGCACTTTAACAATTGAAATGCATTGTATAATTAATTAAATAATGTGCTTAATTGAATTGATTGGGGTTTGAACCTGTGTATAAATGTTGGTTATTTGACACTGTGTTTTATCCATTGAAGGCGAATGGCCAAGGTACCAGTGGTGGAGTAAAAAATTCAAACTTTTTTGTTGTGTGGTCCTGCTTTTTGCTGTTTTCTCTTATTCCTATGGTGGAGCGTTTTTTATTATATTTTCTTTCTGGACCCTAATCTGGACTCTGAACTATTTACTTATATCAGTTGTTATCTGCCAATTAATTGTGCTTGTTTGTGGTACTTCAGATTTCAATGTTCATATCTTCCACACTTATATCTACTCAGAATCCTTGTTCTTCATTGGAACAAATTTACTCTTCTGGAGTTTTGGTCTTCATTTTGAACTGCAACTGCAACCTTTTTCTTCAATTTACACTGGTTGTCATCCAATGCAACAATGGTTATGCATATGTTTCTGTTTTCCCTGGATCTTCGCACTTCAAAAATCTACCTCTACAACCACATGGGACTTAAAATTCTACACAGAAATCTAAGACAGGGTCGTCGGGAGGCATGCTCACTGTACGTACCAGTACAGTGTTTGAGTAGAGGGGTAGCACAAGGCAGGCACTAGAATCCAGGGGAAAAAGCTAAAGTTGCTTCTTATCCTTTAAGGAAATCCATGCATGCATCGCACGGTAATGTGGATGTAAACCTATTTTCCACTCTCACACGCAATTAAGAGTAGCCATTCCATTGAAAGAGAAGGTAAGTAAGTAAATGATGTGTGTGTGTGTGTGTGTGTGTGTGTGTGTGTGTGTGTGTGTGTGTGTGTGTGTGTGTGTGTGTGTGTGTGTGTGTGTGTGTGTGTGTGTGTGTGTGTGTGTGTGTGTGTGTGTGTGTGTGTGTTAGTTATTGCGTGACAGAGTAGGTGTGTGTGGAATTTAATCTAGCCATTCATTGTTGTATGAAAGAGAAGGTGTGTGTGTGTGTGTGTGTGTGTGTGTGTGTGTGTGTGTGTGTGTGTGTGTGTGTGTGTGTGTGTGTGCATGTGTGCATGTGTGTGTTACTATCAGTAGGTGTGTGTATGGAATGTAAACTATCCATTTCTTGATGTATGAAGGAGAGGGTGAAAGTGTTGCTATGTGTGAGAAGGTAGGTAGGAGTGTGTGTGTGTTTTAACATACCTCTCAACTGTCCAGATTTAGCCTTATAGTTTTGGTCTATTTCTCATAAAAATTGTAGTTTCCTGGCAAATCACAGAGGACTAAACTCACTAAATAATGACATATATATTTATATTCTTCAGAAAAAAAACATTCTATCACAAATTCTGTTATTATAGAAACTTTTTTAAATTAAAAAGAACAATATTTAAAATCTAGCCCTATTATACCTCTCAAATGGCCAGATTTTTGCAGAATGTCCATATTTTTGCCTCATATTTTTGTTGCATTTTTCTTAAAATTGGTGGTTTTGCAAATTACTGGCTAACCATTGAGGACTGAAGTGAGAAAATAATGGCAGACATTTGAGTTTCAAACTCCATATCCTTCAGAAAATTCACGCTAATGCAAAACCTGTAATTATATCAACTTTCTAGGTCTGTAATGGCAATATTTCAAAAAGTTTCCCTATTTTTTGGGCCTTTGTTCCCCCATTACTAATGACCTTGTCCAGATTTCTTGTTTGAAGTGGCCGAGAGACATGATCATTATTTTGGGCCATTGTATCTCTATGATGTTCAGATTTCTTGCACTAAGAGACATATGTGTACCTCTCAACCATCTAGATTTTTGCCAAATATCTTGATTTTTGCCTCATATTTTTGACCTGTTCCTCAATATTTTTGGTTTTCTGGCAAGTCATTGAGGATTGAAATAACTAAATGTTATACATTTGAGTTTTAGACTTCATTTTCTTTAGAAAATGCATGCTAAGACAAATGCTGTTATTCTAGCAACTTTCTAAGTATTATTTAAAATCTGTCCCTATTTTTTGGCCTTTGTCCCACTATTAATTTAGACTTTGCTCAGATTTCTTATGCTAAGAGGTTGACAGGTATGGAGGTATGGTGTGTAATGCTCTAGTTAAGGGGAAGGGCAGGTTAGTCAGGCTTCACCCTGTAACTTGGTTACAGGAGGCAAGAGCCTGTATCCTCTACCAGAATGCCGACAGAATTCTGAGTTTAAGTTTCAGTACATTTTCATGGAATTGTGAGTTTCAAGGGAAGATACATTTACTGTTGCTCATGCTAATTCTCTTTTCAATTTGCAACTGTTTGTTTATCAAATGGCAGTCACTGTTTGTGTTGTAGAATTTGAAAGCAGTGTTAGTAGCATAATTGCCTTTGGTGCAGAAGGCTGTGGATTCTACTCCCACACCATGTAGATGGAGTGCTGATATTGCAGTGCCATTTTGATTGCTGAATATTTGCTGCATTTCAAGGGGGGTAAGAGTTCTGCTCTCGTGAGTGTGCTCTCCTTTGTATGAGATGGCTAGTAACTTTGAACTTTGTCAGTCATTCCCTATTGCAATATTACCACCTTACCATTTTTTTTCAATGTTGCATAGGAAATTGATTCTTCAAGGACAGCAGGCACTGAATTTGTTGATGAAACACTGAAATGTAAAGTTGTTTTCCAGTAGCAACTTCTTGATTAGTTACAGATCTCTTTAATGCGGAATTATTCTGAAGATTTTTACTTCTCTAGAGATTTTGCTTATTGAGTAATACTGATGGATTGTAATGACAGAAGTTTTAGTTGCCTTTTATGGTTGAAATTTTCTGAAATGCGTAGTTTTGTCATTATTGGTTCATATATTTTGTTTCATTGCTTAATAGAAGAATGTTCATAACTACAAATTTAAAACACCATTCTAACAAATGGTGCTGTATTATAAAAGGGACATAATTTAATAAATCGGGAAAGTGAATCTAAGAACACATGGGCATGGCCCTATAAATGTGTGCAAGGAGTTTGAAAACAGCTCAAAGGTAAATGTAATCATGCACTGGCCAGATGCATTTTCTTCTAATGTGGGTTTTCATGCCGTTTCAATGAAAATGAATTTCAAGGGCAGAGAAGTTTATTGCTTATTCTAAGCCTGTTTTCATTGTGAGATTGTATTGTTTGATTAGCACAGGGCTATCAGTGTTTGTGATATTTTATTTCAATATCTGTAATCATTGTAGAAGTAAATAAGAAAACAGGTTCCTTGTGTCTTTATTTAAAATATTCATGATAATTCTTTCTATGGCTTTACATACAAGACTAGTCAGACTTATGGTCTGCAGTTATCCAGGTCAGTAGAAGGTTAAACCTTGTGCTGCATATTAACTGTTGCAGTTCTCCTTTCACTAAGCATGAAGCCAGTTAGGAGGTCAATGTTGAATAGTGATTTGAAAGCATTTGATAGCTCATATTTCATGCTGTCCAAGAGGTATCCCAGGATATTATCAGGACCCACTGAGGTAGCATTCTTTGTCTTGGAGAGTACATTGAAGACTAGTTTGCTAATGACAGTGAGAACAGTTATGGTCGAGAGTGTCTCCTGAGAGGTATTGAGGGGAAGAAGGGATGAAATTTGGATTAAATTTATCAGCCAGCAGGTTTGCTTTATCCTCTGATTTTTTTTAGGTGGTTCCATTTACAATTTGTTCAGCACACTTTTGTGTTACCTTTGAAGTTGCGGAATAAGCTGATGAAGGCCTTGTGGTTATCATTTGTCTTTGAGGATATTTCTGCCTCAAATTTGGCTTTGGTGGGCTTGATAAGATTTCTGATTTACTTATTTAGTTTGGGGGGGGGGGGTTCTCACCTTGCTGGGTATTGCACTTCCTAGTTTTGGCCATAGTTTTCCTCCTTTTTATACAACATGTTGATATCTGGTTTCATCCAGGGTGGCTTGTTGTTTGAGTTAGTTATCTGCTTATTCTTTGCGGGTACAGCTGCCTCAACGTAGCTGCCTACACGATGGTATAGGGTTTCTGTAAACAATTCCATGCAGTAGCAGAGTTCACATGGTTTGGGGGGATGGAAATTTTACCATGATATAACTCTTTATTAGGAGGTTTGTTTTGGAATAATTCCTAAATGATTCAGCGTTAGATGACATCTACTTGTGACAAGTGGTTGGACAGTTACATACCAAAAGAGGCATTATACTCAGTGATTGGTCTAATGAGTGCTAAGAAGAGGGGAACAATTATGTGCCTGGATCAGGATGATATACCTTTAGATATAATCTGTACAATAAAATGGATTTCCTTACAAAGTGAAGATTTGGTGATCAAGGGACAGTTCATTGTTGACATAGGTTTCTGATGAGACTGGTTAGGCTTATATGTATATAATTGCCTGGGCCCACTGAAGTCCTCCCTTCATGCAAAGGAATGTCTGTTGCAGTCTTGCATTCATCCAGCATGAAACCTATTTTGAGATTAGTATTAAATTGCCTTTGTAGAGGGTTCGACATATCAGGTTCAGAGTAATCGGCAGACAGCCTAGTATGTTATCCAGTCCCAACAGACATTATGTTCTTGGCTCTAGGTAGTAGTAACTTCAGAAACTATTGACAGATTTAACAGGGTTATAGATGCAGGTATTTGATGTGAGAATATTAGAAGATTGGAGGGTGAAGTTCAATCTGAGTTAGCTGGCCAGTGGATTGGCTGTATCCTCTGGTCCATGTAAGTGATATCATTTGTTATTAGCTCACTGTAGTGCCAGTGATTGTTTGAGATTTCTAGCACAGTTAAAAAAATACTTGTGGTTATCTTTTATCTGGATTTATATTTTAACTCATAACAGGCTTTGGTTGATTTAATCACAGTCCTGAGTTCCTTGTTTAGTTTAGCAAGATTGTTTTTGGCTTTCTGAGAGTTGCATTTATTTTTGCATGCAATGAGTATTTTTATTTTATTTTATTATGTTGCCCATAGGACTTTATTTTTCAATTTAGTGTTGTATTTATTTCTCAGGGGAAGATGTGCCTTTGCAACTATTTAAATATTTATAGAACTTTGCAGTAAATTATTCTGTACAGTGCAAGTTTGAAGCAGGCTTAGTAGAGGCACCCCGTCCCCAGCTAATGCCCTGTACCCAGCATAGTCAGAAACCAGCACTACTCAGATATGTGCACACGAGATTACTTACCCTAGCTTACAAGGGGGCTGAGAATGGTGTGGTAATTGTTTCTTAAACATTTTTCACAATCATACATGAGTGTTCATTTGTTCTTTCTGCATGTAATAGCATAGGGCTATACAAAAAGTTACCATGTTTTCATTTTGTGGAAGGGTAGGGAGGCAGCCTGCATTTGCAGATACACTTTTTGTCTTTAGAAGCTGTTGTCCTCTCAGCATATTGGGTTATATCGTGTCAGCTTTGAACTTCATAACTTATTTCTTCCTTGAAGTCCTTTTCATTTCATTCCAATAATCTTGTTTATACTATCACTGAATCATAAGACTAGAAAAAAACTCCAAAAAAGCACATTAGAGCATGTACAGTCCCACTGTTTCTAGGGCCTAGGGTAATTGTCTTGCTTTAACCAATTTCCTTTCAGAAAAGGCTTGAGATTCACAGAATGTAAGTAGGGCAGTAAGGTTGTAACTTTCAACAGCTGTAGTTTTTTGCTTGATTGACTCCCATGGGTACAAATCTTAATTTATTGTCAGTGGCAGTATGACTGAGCCCAGCTAAAATGTATTTGTTGTTGGGAATGTAAGGTTTACTACTCCAAAAGGCTGAATGTGAGTGTAGGCCATAGGAGTGAACAGCCATTGTCATTTGACCCATGCAGGTGGAAGGCAGGTAGCTGTGGCTTATAATTTGGGTGCTACCTAGGAGAGCACTATATGTTGCTTCCACAGACCACAACATTATGGAGCATGTGCTGCCTAGAGCCTGCCAGTTCTTTAGTTGGTAGCACTACTGGAGCTCTAATGAGCCACTACAGGGAATAGGAGCTGCAGGGGGAAGAAGAGTAATCTTTGAGGAAGGGGGCAAATTGATTGATCTACCCAAGTGTAATTGCATCTTCCTTAAGTAAAAAAAAAAATCTTTCCATTTACCCTGTAAATGGAAAAGTATTTTGTTTTTGACTTAAGGAAGATGCACTTCTGGAATGAAATAATGCTGCTTCATCATGTAAGTAATTACTATCCTGGCATATACTTGCCAGTAATCTGTAGAGATCAGCAATATGAAGGGACGTGGCTTGTTCATTAATGTTAATGTAGGTGTGGCTTGTGGAGGGGGGCAGCTGTCTGGGAGCTGTGATTGAAAATTTGAAAATCCTGGCTACACCTCTGGTGAGAGAAAGGGGGCAACAGTGTGAGATACAAGTACAAAATAGACCAGTTTGATTATACCACTGAATGCATTTAATATCAGTCTTAGAAAATCATTAAAAGTGAACTTGAAAAAGAGAATCTACAGGATCTTTTGGAACTGAGGGCAATAAAAATCAGGGGAAGACATAGAGTTTGGATCATATGATGTTGTTTACTTATTGTACTGTAAGTTAACAAAGCTTTGTTGGAAATACTAAATTGTACAAAGACTTAAGCAAATGAGGTTGATAGGAACCGTGATACGCTGAACCATTTCAGTGGTGTGGCAAATTATCACTACTGAAGAAGTGACGTTTCTAAGTATTTTATAAGTTTACTTTTTTACTGAGTAAAAGCAATTCTTGTATTAAGCTTCTTTTTTAAAGAATGCAGTGTAAAAAGTACATTTGATTAACAGAAAGACTTTTTTCTAATCCTAGTGTGTTCAGATCCTTAGATGGTTGTGTTTGTAAATCAGGCTAATAACACAGAAAAAGTGTGCCATCCTTCTCACAAAATATAGAAGTACAGATTATAAGTTAATTGGTGAAAAGCAGATAATCTGAATTTTGAGGAATTGAAAACGGTCCTATAGGTACATAGGACAAAAATATTTTAGAGTATGTAAGAAACAAAACAAGAAGCATTGTATGTCTGTATAACCTGACACCTGCACTTACATTTTAGGAATAATTCCTTAACAATTTAGGGTGAGAGCAGCTTGATGTCATCTCTTTATTATTTACTAGTGCATGGAGCATGGTGATTATGCTGATATCTGATGAAAAGACAAATGATTTAAGTGCTTCTATGGATCAAAACCAGAGCTTAACAAATGTTAAGTACCCCCTGCTTCACTTGTTAAGATCAGGTATTATATGCAGTTAAATCTGACAATTCTGAACAACAAACAACAGAGGCAGAATTAAAAGCAGATTTGTATCTGCCTGCTATCTGTGCCAGTAATGTGTCCCTGATTTTCTGTAACGTAAGCGAGTATGTTACACCATCTTTCTGACAGCTCTCTCTGAGTGCTTTATGGTTTTGAAAGCTGGCAAAACACCTAGATCTAACACTTTTACTGTAACTTGTAGTACATGGAGTAGATAAAGTTCCATGCACTGCAAAAAATTATCCATGAGTCTTTGATCACAACCCATTATTATGTATTCTTGACTTGGATACTGAGATTCACCTCAAGAGCAAATTTCTTGGCATTCATGTCTCGAACACATAATGAACAGTTTAGGGTTGGCAACCCAATCATACGTTCTTATTAACCAGAAAAGCTAAACTGAGCAGATCCAATTTTTTAGCAAAGGCCCTGATTAAAAAAAGTTCAGGTTATAAAACAGAAAGGATAACAAGAAACAATTTTATAATATATGAATATAAAAAGTAATATTCAAAACATAAAAATACTGAAAAAAGAGAGGAAGTTAAAATACTCAATACAGAGAAGAGGCTATTCAAAATGTATGCATATATAAAAGATAATATTTAGAATATTTATTTTATTAGCAACAGACTTTTCAAATGTTGCTTACTTGGACCACAAAAAATATTTAGCACATACCAAGTACCAAACATAAAGTATATGGCAAATATGCTTGCTCAGAAGGAAGAAATGTACAGGAATGCACATGGCAGGTAATGGGAGTATGAAAGACAGAATAAAGGAGCAATGGTTTGAAAATATAAGTCAGAAAGCAGTAGTGGAGCAGAGTAACTTCTAAGATAAGCAGTAGCAAACCTCTCGCATGCCTACTCATACCTTAGTGCTATTACAGCCTATGTATGCAGACATAAACTCTCTCAACGTCGAACACAGACTTGTCAGACTGTAATGCACAAACTAAATAACATTTATAGTGGTGAAATCTAGCACAACACACGTTTGTTTAAAAATGTATGATGATGCATGCATTTTCATAACTCACTCAGCATTATCAAGCATAGTACAGAAATCCTCTAATGGAACCTCATCTTCTAAAACAGTACACACATTTATTTCTAATGTAGTGCTCCTGTAATGTTACCGTTTTAACCCCCTTGAGCCGTATAATTACAGAGACATATGGAGTACATGTGCTGGCAATAGTTACAAAGAGAGTGCACAAGTGCACTGCAAGCACAATAGCACTCGGTGCACGAGAACAGCAATGACAGCAGGATCAGGAGTCCACATGCCATTAGTCTAAGTTACAGAAGTCTGGATGGAGAGCAGGGGGAAAGTTCATATGCGTTAACATGGTGGGACGTTGGCATAATGGTTAAGGTATGTACCTTACAAACACAAGGTGCAGGGTTTGATTCTCACATGGGTTAAGTGGTTAGGATTAAAATGGTTCACAAAGGGCAGTTAGTCTAGTACTAATCTAAGAACCTAAGAACAGAGAAGTACACAATTCTAAGCAGGGCACCTATGGTAAATAGGGCAAGGCTGCACCAATACAATATGCCTCTGTGTAGGCAGACAACATGTCTACAGGAAGAGCAGAGACAGGAAATTACCTACAGATGTTATGGAAGGAGCACCACACAGGAGTCTCAAAATAACCTAATGCTGCAGAGAATGATTGTTCAGGCATAGCACCTAAACAGACAGACACCCCAAATTTCATAGGATCCAGTACCATTGACAGAGATTGAGTCATCTTTACTGGAAGAGAGGTAAGATGCACTTTATCAGGATACTGAATAACCAGGTATAAGCCAAGTGACATAGTGAAAGGGGAGGACTAGGGGAAGAACATCTATTCATAACAGAGGTGACAGCAGTCAAGGGGAAGGAAACAGCACACCAATCACAATTAGCAGACTGGAAGAGGAGACAAAATATATAGGCTTATAATGAACACTGTAGAAAGAGGCACAAAGAGACTTCAATAGTGCACCACTCCCCCAGTAAAAAAATGCAATGTGACATTCTAGGGGCTAGGGAAGGAAAACATGAGGACAATACTATTGCAAGGTTGGAGATACTCAAAGAGATATAAATAATAAGAAGACAGAATAGGTATACAGTGAAGAGACAGTAGTGTTAAGAGTAATGAAGGAAACTGCAGAAAGAGGTGGAAGATGAAAAAGAGAAAAAAAAAACAATGAAGATCAGACTGATATAGATGAGTGGGAATGAGGGTCAAAAGAACTGGCAACTGAATGCAATGGAAAAAGGGATAAGAAAAAGAAAAGAAGGAAAAGTAAAAAAGAGGAAAGGGATGGGAAACATGGAGATAAAAGAAATGAGAAGGCAAAGAAAACAGGTCCACTAGGTAACCAACAAGAAAGGCCAGTCGGGAGATAGATGGATAAGCGGCAGCAAACTCAAATGGGTATATGTCGAGAGGGTACCAAAGGCAGTTGGGGGAGTGGTCTTCTAGCCTAGGGAAGTATGGTAGAATGGCAGAAAGAAGATCTAGAATTCATCACCTCTAATGTGTAAGGATGTCAAAGACCATCAGATGCAGTCAAATCACTAAAAATGTGCAAAATAGAAAAAAGTGGATATATAATTGATTAAAGAAGTAAAGCTAAAATTTGGGAATATTTGAAAACAAAAGAATACCCAAAAGAGGGTAGCAGATCCTATAATGTGCGGATGAAAGAGAAGGATTGTCATTCCGTTCAGAAGAGAGATATTAAAAATGGAAGATAAATTAAGGAAGATATAGGAAAGAAGATGGATAACATAGGAGGGAAATATAGACAAGAAACGTTGAAGATAAGATATACTCCAGATAAGGATAAATGCAATTATTTTGTCAGCATTTTAACAGCTTTGAAACAGACATATGTCAGGGACCAGTTAGAATGCAAGGGGGATGACTACAATGTAACACTAAATCCAGACCAAGTAAAGAAAGGAGAAAGAGGGATTGTGATAACAGTAAAAATAGAACTAAGAAAAGAAATGGGCAAAGGTAGATGGAAAGACATATGAAGAAGAAGATACTGAGAAGAAAGAAAGAACGTTTGCCATTAATAGAAAGGCAGCTAGATCTGACTGGTAAGGTAAATTGGTTCATGTTAGGAGGGGAGTGCACTAACATAGTGGAGAAAGTAGAAGTACTACAAAGATCAATATTAGAACATACATTGGTAATAATGGGGGCTGAGATAATCCAATTATAGGATCAAAAGCATTATAAGGCTAGTAAGTAATGTGACCATCTGCGCCTTGCCTCACCTGCCCTCATGAGATGATGGATCAGGATCAATTAAAAAAGGATGCATCAACAAGAGGGATGAGGAATCACCAGGGGAGTGTTGGAAAAAAGGTGAGGAGAATAATTTAGATTAAAATCAACAGAAAATATAACGTTTAGTTGTTTGTTTAATGCACTTGACACTTTGCCGCTTGTTTGTTATTTTTAAAGTATAATGGTAGAACAAGATCAAGGTAACAATAAGAACCTGGATAATGCAAGAATCAGGGAAATACAGAAGAAATAAAGTAGAAAATATGAGAAACTGGGAAAAAAGATTTAAGAAGAATATAATGAGACTTGCATAAGGTTGAAAAGAATAAAACATTAGAGAGGATGGAATTTAGAATGAAAACCAACACACAAAGACTGGAAATTACAAAAACAGAAAAAATAGCTAAAAGAAGATGCTTCTGTAGGCTAGAGGGAGAAAAGGCAGGAAAGACAGTAGCATGGAAACCAAAAGGAAAACAAAGACAATAATCAGCATAACGGTTACTTCATTTTATTGTACATTCCATTTCCTGGTTCTTGAGGTGTTGTCTTGTTCCCTCTGTCACCTCCACCTACTTCTCCTTCCTGTGATGCATCCTTCCCACTTATCCTTGGTCCACTTTTGAGCTCTTGTTCAGTATCTTTCCCATCACTGTTTGTGAAGTTCTCCACCTTCCTTGCATTGTAATTTTCCTTTTATAATATTTTGCTAACTTCCATTATCTCACCTGGATGACAAAATTAAAGATGTCTCTATATTGTACCTTTCCTTATTTATTGCCATTCCATTAGGGGTTTTCCATCCTTTTCTAAGCATCACCACCTTTATTATTGTTTTCATGCTGTTGACATCATTTTATGTCCCTCTGACTGGTGTCCTCCACAACAGTGGCCTTCCTGCCAACAGCTGCTGATATCATCCACCTTAACAGCAGTGGCAGACACTGTCAAAACACATATGCTCCATGGCGCATGCGATAAGTATGTAGTACAATAGTATAAACTACTTCATAAGTAAGGGTCCTAATCTCATAAAGGGCAACTCAGTGTGTGTGTAAATATACCCCCTTGCAGCAGTGTGTCTGTCTCACCTATCTGTGTGCAATGGTTATACATTTCAGACCCTATCAACCTCCTTATTGTCCTACTTTACAGCGCCTGCTGATGTCATTTACCTTAACAGCACTGGTAGACATTTTCAGAGCAGATAAGTAGGTAGTGCTATAGTATATACTAATAGATAGGTAGGGGTTCTAATCTCATAAAGGGCAATTGTGTGTGTATATTTATACCCCATGCAGCAGTGTGTCTGTCTTGCCTATGTGTGTGCATTGGTTATACATTTTAAGACCCTGTGAGTAGCTGCTGGCCCCAAATAGCCCACATCTAACTATGTGTAAATGCTATCTGCCACCACCTACATTTGCAGATATGGAACACCAGGTTACACGTTGGAAAGTTAAGATGCATTGTCACAGGGTATGCATGCAGGATTATGCTGTCTGCCCCCATTGCCCTTGACACACTGTTCTACACACCTGCATCTAGGTAACCATGCACATATACACCCGTTACTTGCTGATGTCATATTTCTGCAGCCATGCCATCCTGAGCTGCTGTACTGCCAGAAAGTCTCCACAGCATGGCCACTCAGACTTTTGCAACACAAATATACAAAGTTCTGAGAGACATTTGTCAGTCTGCAACAATGCCGCCAATCTAACAGCATTCAGCAATGGTACAAACACTTTGATGTGTACTCATGATGCACCCCAGCATACAGCACCTGTCATGGCATAACACAACCGCACTACAACATGTCATGTACTGTACTATAGACACCCTGTGCATCAGACACATATTTTCATGTCCCTGCATTGATAGTATGGATGGCAGGGATTTGGCACTGGTATCATCACATGCACAGGGTGTGGTGTGGGGGTGCCAGAGGCCTAGGCTGTGCCAAACAGTTGACATCATGTGCTGGAGTCAAAAATGGGTGCTAGTCAGCTGCGCCATGGAGAGGTGCTTTGTGTGTCTGCTGGTGCTCGCATGTGACAGTGATGTATGAGTGTGTGCACATACACTGTCAAACCATGCGCCAGACCTACATGTGGGTATGTTGGACACCTGTGGATCATACATGGCAGAATGGACAGTCTATCATCTTTGGCCATGAACACAGGAACTGGCTCTGCCAGGAGTGGTACTGACACAACCATGCCCAGGGTCAGATGTGGTACTAGTTGCTGACAGGGACTGGTGTCTGCTAGGCCAGTGTCCCTCATGGGACTACCCAGGACCACATGCCCATGGCCTGACACATTGTGGTGTGAACAGCACCCTCCCTTCTGTAGTGCTGGAGGTATTGCCACTATGGGAACATGAGTTTGCACAGCCTCATGGACTCTCAGTGGATGTTGTTGCTGACCCATGCCCACGTGTCCGATGCCCTACTCCCACCACATGTTCTAGCACAGACAATGTGCAGTCAAGGACTGACAATGTCTCACCCCACCATCTGTCCACTACATCAGTGAAGCAATGCATGGCATCACCAATGTTGTGAAGTCACTGATGCCAGACAGTGATGAATCCATGATCCTGAGCATCTATCTGGTCTTGCGTTCAGAACATGCCTGTGTCTCCATGACAGACCAAAACATGTGTCGGGTGACTCGTGATGTGACACCTGTCACAGGTGGTGGATGGGCAGCAGCCCTCCTTCCAGCACCACTGTCAATTTGTCTGTGTGGGACTTCAATTCTCTGGCGATGGCCAGTGTTAACAGTCACTGATGGCATTGCCACCACACTCTCATGTCTGATGCCGCCACACTCTGACTGTCCAATATCTGTGGCCACATGGGACTGGGTATGTGTGGGCATAGTGACTCTGTGCAAGGACAAAGGGGAAGGAAGTGGGATGTCAACCTATGGGACAGATTCAGCCCCCAACATCCCCACCTGTGCCTCACTATGGCCACCATCATCATCAGAGTCTGATGAGACACTGATATCAGGTTGTGAGGGGGACAAACTCCAACCCCCACAGTCACCTTGAGGAGGAAGAGAAAATAAGTACATTACTACCTGCACAATTATGTATGATAATCCACACACACATACAGGTGAGGTGCCATAACTGCAGTACACATAACACATATTATTTCTGATCTCATGCACGACACACATGCAGACTGCAACATACACACACAAGAAAGGCCAAGTAAACCACATGCACTACAGCTACATCCAGTTAATGCTGCCACTACTATACACCTGTGAGGTTAGCAATATGTCAGTGTATGTGATAGACCTACATCTAAAACACAGTGCACCTGTCTTCAGCATACTATTGCCCCCTGCATAGCAGACTGCATGGACCTTCACAAAAATAAGTGCAAATATGTTACAGATTCTACACATACACTATTACTGATACAATGCACTGCAGTTAACCCATCCGAGATTGAACATACAAGTAGTGTACTCTGGCTAAGCATATCAGATGTTTATACAGAAAAATGGCAGCCCTTAACATTGTTTGGGTATATATGAGCCATACAAAATCATTATGACACTCACCGAGTACAGGACATTGGACTTGCCACACCTGATGTACCTATGGAAAGGTGAGGGAGAGGTATTGTCAGCAATAACAAATGTGGCATTGTTACAGGATAATATGTGCATATAGCTACATGTACAGTAGGTACTGTGATACTGCCTACATTGCTGACATTCTGAGTATGTGTGCACAGATGTGCATTACATACAACCTCCCCATGCAGATTGACCTGACATCAGTGTACTGGTATGCACAAGCTGCTACAATAAATGATACAGTATTACAGTAATGCACACAGGAGGCTTACCTGGATGCTCCTCTGCTGTGGAGGCTGTGGCATGCTCCTCCATGATGTATGTGGTGATGGATGCTTGGGAGCTGGTGGTTTATCCTAGGTTCACTAGGAATTCCTCTGTGGTTGAGAGTGTTTCTACCGCTGCAGGCCCCCCACCAGTGGCAGCACAGTCCCTGGCCACAGCAGCTGCCCTTTGCCATGCAGCATTTACCATGTCCATCACCCTGTGATGGACCTGATCATAGAGTCTTTCCTCCTACCCTACGTGGTTCACTGCTGTGACAAGGTCAGCCTGTATTGCAGAACATTGCTCACAATTGTGGCGAGTCCTGGAGAGCAGAATGACATGATGCAGTCTTCATCCATCCAGGATCACATCATTTACCACAGCTGTAAATGGTGGATGCCTCTGTCTATACATTCTCTCTTGAAAACAAGAATAGGGGAACACATCTTAGGACCACATATGTTGCTCTCTACTATGTACAGCACCCTGCACATCCACATTGGCCTGCACTATGCACTGTTACCTCCCACGTTATACGCCACCATCTATCAACACAGTCTGTATGTGGCTATCAGCAACATAGTAGCAATACTGATTATGTCCCTGTGTGCTGTGATGGAGTGTGCTCACTATCTACACTCCTATCAATGCCATCTACTGTGTTGTGTCCCCTATGGCCGACATCCCACTACCATATCAGACTACCACTTTTCAGCAAATAGGTGTGTGTTATTACGTGTATATGGGGATAGTCCAGCAACAACCATGTGCCACAGTGACAGACAGCAATGTAAATGTGCTATAGAGTATCTTCCTTGTAAGTGTCTGTTAGAAAAATCTATACATGCTGCTTAGAAAAATATATTTACATACATGCTGCTTAGAAAAATATATTTACAATGAAGATGTGTATTTAAACATTCAAACACATATAAGTTGTGTGATCAAATATATAGAGAAATGTGTGCTTTAGTTAGAAATAAATGTACTTAAATCCATAATAGAACAAAGTTAATGTAATGCATTTAATTCTGTCTTACTAGAATAATAGTAGAAATAAACCTGCATATTATTGCTTGAAGCACAAGCTGCAGTGTAATCAGAAATTTGACCTTGGCAGTTTGCAAACACAGTCTGGCTCATGTCTTTCAAGTAAAGATTATTTTGCAAAGTTAGAAAATAATAAATCTGTCCAGAGGAGAGAGAGAGAAGACTATCTCTGATAGTGTGCAGCTGGGAACAAGAAAGACAAAGGAAGACATACATCTATTGTATTTGAACTAATCAGAGAACCTTGAATTGGCTACATCCTCAGGAGGTCATCGTGACTGACCAGCTGCTTGCAAGGCTGCAACATTCTCATGGGAAAAGGACTTTTGAAAAACACAAATTCAGCACTTTTATGAATTACTATGATGTGTCACTGACCAGTGAGGTGGCAAAACTGATAATGACATATATAAAATGGTGTGTTCTGTGAATAAAGCAGTCAAAATTCTATACAACTTTGTGTATGGTTTTTTGCCTCCTAATGTACATTAGAGAATAAGATATCTGAGTTTTCCTGCATTATTGTTTGTTATTGATTGACATTGTTTTTGAATAACTCAATGATTTTTACAGTCCGATTCTAACAAATTTATTTAACATTTTGGTCCTAATCGGCCGGAATTCCCTTGGTAAGCTGCAGGCCACCGAGTGCATAAGTGCTAATCAATCTCCGCGGGAGAAGCTGCCGAAAAGAATGGTTCTTCTTAAAGTGAAAAGACCTCCGACTGAATTGTTGTATGTAAAGAGGCTGTCCACTTTCTGATCTGTGGCTGAAAAGCGGAAGACTGGGCCCTAAGGAGAAACAATAAGAGCAGGAGGCTCAGGTAAGAAGAATTTCCCTCTTTGTCTTTGTTTTAGATCAGGGACCAGGTTACACTGTGCTATTGCTAAGGTTTGTGATAGCAGGGGAGAGAGTCGAAGTATTGTATCTTGAGTCATAGATCAGGGAATAACAAAGCAAAGTAAACAGTCATTCTAGACACTACTGTGGATATGGGGAAATAAGATACCACGTGGTACAAGAGAAGGGTTACGTAACAGTCTTTTTAAGACATGGGAAATCAGTGCACTAAGAGATCACGAGATCCCTAACGGATAATGTGAAGCATATGCAATTACAGTAAGCAAATAATGTGAGATATTTTGCAAAATGTGTTAACAACTATAAATTTGATAGTAAACTAGATAAACTTTCACTAGTTAAACTCCTTAAACAAGCTTTAATCTGATGCAGGCAAAAGAAAACAGAAGCTTAAAAATTCTGAAACATTTTTAGACAACAGAGTGAAAGGTCTAACAGACAGAATCTCTGAAAATGAAAACTTAGAGCAGACTGGACTTGCATTAATTAATGCGAAATGAGACAGTAGATGGATATTATGCTAGATTATTAAAATGCTTAAAATAACAATTAAAAAATATATATATACATTTTAAAAGGTTGCATTGCCTCTGTTAGTAGTTTTATTACAAGGCATATGATAAATCACTGAACAAGCAGGCTGCAAGCTACTTGAGTATGCTAGGGCGTACTGAAAGACACCTTAATAGTAAAAAGAAAAAGGGCACAAGTCTTCACTGTTGAAGATTTGTATTACAGTCAGGTAAAAGGGCATCTAGCTAGGGACTATAAACAAAATAAGAAAGCAATAACAGAAGATAAAGGAGATGTGGACTGACTATATAATAGTGATAATAACCAAAAATCATCAGGAAAGGTTAATAAACAAAAAGAAAATGTGAATGTAGTAGAGGGAATAGAGGAAGTACAAACAGATGTAAAGAATAAAAATGAAAATAAAATTTTAGATTTAGCATTGTTGAGCCTGGAGCTCTACCTAGCAAATACAAAACCAGAAGTAACACTTCTGGTGGAGGAAGAAAGGTCAAATTCCTGTGTGACTCAGGAGCCACGGACTTTGATACACCAAGTTACCAAAACATTCTAAATCACCTAATTATATATTAGTAAAAGCAGCAAATAGACAGCTATACAGGGAACCACTTTCCCATAATATAGCAATAACTGACCCTGTTTCAGGTATGACTCAGAAAAGTAAAATTGTAGTTTCTGCAAAAATATCCAGTAAACTTACTGGGAAAAGACCTTGTGCAGATATTTGGCATAGCAGTAGTTCCTACCATGCAGGGTATGGAAGCACAAAGACAAATGAATGCTCTTGTGGTGTGATCAGAGGGTGAAGCCTATTATTGGTACAGCCAGGACCTAGTTATGATTGGTCCAGGGCAGTAACCAAAGAACTGATAAACGTAGCCATCAGTAAGGTACCCTCCCTTGACACTGATCAGCAGCACTTGTTACATTGTACTCCATACTACTGTAGCACACCAGGACCTAATAAAAAATATAAGTAAAAATCCTGCTGACAAATTAATATTACAAACTTTATGCTGGGATACTGAGGGAAACAGTGTAGTAAGCTGTTCATTACCTCAGGAGTTCATGAGATTGTATAAGTCCAATAGACTGCCACATGTCAGCTTGACAAAAACAAAAGTTTTAAATGGCCAGACTTAGAAAAAAAGGTAACAAATGGGAAAACAGACTGATTTAAAAATGTGAGGACATGGGATATAAAACAAAACTGAATTGGTTGACACAGACACATACAGCTGTACACTTGCAATCTAGTAAGGACAGCTGATTAGCATTTTATTAAAAGAAAAGAAAAGGCCTTGTGCAAAATTCCAACAACTCTGTGGTCAACAGGCAAGTTAAATGTAGGGCTTATTCAAGCAGCAGGACCAGTTACAATTACCCCAAAGTCAGCTTTTAGACCACAGAAAAAACAATACATTTTGGGAAAGAATGCAAAAGTAAAAATTAAGCCTATAATAAGCAGCATTACTCAAAAGGAGTACTGGTAGAATCTCCTGATTCACCATGTGATACACCTATTTCCTGTTAAAGAAAGGCAAACGGGGAATGGCAGATGGTACAAGATTTATAAGCTGTGAATAATCCAGACCCACATACCTTGTTAAATGATTTAAAGCCACAACAAAAGTATTTTACTGTGGTAGATATAAGCAATGCTTTCTTTTCAATACCTATACATCCTGATAGTCAATATTGGTTTGCATTTACATTTCAGGGTAAAAGGTATACATATACACGACTACCACAGGGATATTGTGAGAGCCCAATAATATTTGCACAAAAAAATGGCTAGCAATCTGGCAGGGTCTGCCCCACCAGAAGGTAGTCAAATTTTACTTTATGTAAATGACATCTTGCTAGCAGCACCCAGCAGCAGTGCAGGGTGAATACAGTAGCATTGTTAAAATTTTTAGTAATACAAGGACACAAAGTAAACAAGAGTAAGTTACAAACTTTGGGAAAAAAACACAGGTTAGATACCTGGAATATGTGATATTCAGTAAAGGTAAAATACTAAATAGTAGGAAAGAGAAAAGGGGAAAAAACAGCAATTTTGCAAGCACCCAAACCAACAACTGAAAAATAAATAATGTCTTTCCTAGGTACAACTAATTTTTGTTGGAACTGGGTACCAAATTATTTTACAATGAAAAACAAAAGCAGAAATGGCTTTCTGCAGGTTGAAGCAGTTAATAGCTTCTTCATTAGTTTTAAGACTTCCAAGTTATCACAAACGTTTTTTTTAGACCATAGATTGTAAGCAATGGTACATGACATCAGTATTAAAGCAACAACATGGGGATAAGCAATGCCCCATAGCTTACTATTCATTACAGTTAGACCCAGTGGTGCAATCTTTGCCTCACTGTGTACAAGCAGTAGTTGCAGCAGCAATGGCAGTACAGGCTTCAGCCTCAATGGTGTTATTCCACCCTCTCACATTGAGAATGCCTCATGCAGTTGCAATAATTCTGCCACAAGAAAAAGTTGCATACCTTTCTCCTGCTAGACATCTTTCATGTATGACCATACTGCTGAGTCAACCTCATATAAACAGTTAGCTTTACCTAGACAAGATCTTACAGATATGCCCTTGAATAATGCTGAGGTGACATATTACGTGAATGGCTCATGCAGAAGGGGTCCTACAGGGAAAAATCTGGTGGGTATGCAGTAGTTACAGACACTAAAATTTAGAAGCACAAACTTTGCCACACAACTTGTATGCTCAAGCAGCAGAACTGGTAATTTTGACAGAAGCATGTATTTTAGTAAAAGGCAAAAAGTAAACATATATACTGATAATCAGTATGCTTTTTTCTACAGTGCATGTGTTTGCACAATAATAAAGAAAATAGAGGGATGATTACATCCAGTGAAAAACCTATTAATCATGCTAATTTATTTTGGAGCTATTAGAATCTATTCAGTTGCCTACCAAAGTAGCTATTTGTAAATGTGTAGCTCATACAAAACAACAGGATAAGATTTCAAAGGTAATGCACGAGCTGATGCAGCTGCAAAGCAAGCAGCCTCAGACTCAGGAACTTTATTTTTTTTAATGAAAAATTACAGCCCTTTGAGATTTTAGATTTAAACATGTTAAAAACAATGCAAATGCTTACTACAACAGCAAAAAAACAAAACTGGGTAAAACAAGGTGCAATTTTTAAAATGGACTGTACATTTCCAAAGGAAAAAACAATATTACCGTCTAATTTATTTAGAGATGCAGCTTTGTTGAGCCATGGGCAGAGCCATGTCTCAACAGGGGGGATGGTACAGTTAGTAAATAAAATATTCCAAACATATGGATACATAAATTATACAATAAAATTTTGTGCAGCTTGTCATACTTGTAACAAGCACCATGCACAAGGAGCATTTAAAACAAGCAAGGAGTTTCCTACACCACCATATCCATTCCATACTATTTGTATGGACTTCATAGAGTTGAATAAATGTGAAGGAAAAATACTGTTTAGTGATCATAGATATGTTTTCAAAATGGGTAGAAGCTTTTCCTTAAGGAATCACTGTGCTTACCACCCACAGTCAGCAGGACTGGTGGAGAGGTACAATGGGATTTTAAAAACAAGTTAAGAAAGTTGATGAGTAAGACTCAGAAGAATTGGATTTGCTGTTTACCTCTAGCATTGCTGAGCATGAAAACAGTAACAAATGTGAAGGGTTTAATCCTTTAAAGTAGTATTTGGAAGGGCATATTATGTGCCTCAGTAAAAGCTCTCATGCCTGCAGGGCTGGAGGCTGACAGTTCACTAGCTAATTAAATAAAGAAACTGTTATGAATAAATCTGTTTTGCAGTTTAACTCTTTTCAGACAAAAGAACTTTCAGCTGAATAAAACTTTGTGACTGATACACAAGGGCAAAATGGCCAAGAGTAAAGAAGACAAAAAGCAGAGCAACCCAAGAACTATTGCATAATTATTTTAACTATGTATTTGTTAACTATAAGTGTGACAATTTTTCTCTTATTGTGGTTTTCCCTGCACTCAACCACACAAGTGAAAGTGAAAAGACGTGATGAACTGTTTATAGACTGGCATCCAAACTTTAACATACCTGGCCATCAAGCAAGTGTATACAGAAACTATGCACATTTCAGATTGCTGAGTTTGTACAGCTATACCAACAACATATAATAGACTTTAAGGTCCTCTGTCCCTCTGGGGATAAAATAAGACTTTGGAAAGTTTTTTTATACAGAAACTGTGAGATCACAGGACAAAATTGCTTTATTTTTACCTGTTCACACAAAAAGGAGTTGTATGTCTCTACAAAGTAATACCCTCCAGGTGGGCTGGAGTAATGGTAATATAACAATGTCTTATAAATGTTACATTAAAGTCAAAAGTGGGGGTACTGTTTGCAATACCAACCATGATTCATATCTGAGTTCAATGAAAACTACATTAAATGCAGTATGTGATAATCCAGTCTTAACTAAGCAATTGTCTATTAAGAATGAAAATGTTTCATGCAGGGATAACACGTATCAGTACCAAAGTAATGATTTTATCTGTGGGAAAAAGGCATATAAATGGTTACCTGAGAATTGGTCCGCAGTTGTTTTTGGGTTATCTGGTTTCAGCAATAAGACATACTGCAGAATTACCTTTGGGTAAAACGTAAGGAAAACAGCTCGAGAATCTGAAGGTCCAGTGAGAAAAAAACCTGTGAATCCAGTTGGTAAAATCGAAGCTGGTTGAAAAGGCCATAATTCAGTGAAAGACAAAAGTAAATTGACTCATATGAACTTGGGCAACAGTGTTATATCCAGGGCAGGAATGCCACCAGCCTATGGAGCAGTCAAATCGATCTGGGAGCTGAGGAAGCGGTCAAAAGTCATGAGCAATGCAACTTTTCCACCCTAGAATTGGTGACTAATGAACTGAATGCAATAAAAACTGTTGTGCTACAAAATCGAATGGCTCTTTACTTCACCCTAGCGGCAAGAGGTGGTACACGAAGAAGAATGCTGTGTACATTCCAGACAACCAACATGAAATCAATGACCACCTAGAGGTAATTCAGCAAGTATCAGCAATGACTAAACCAGGCCCAAACCCACTGACGGACTTTTTCCAGAATCTGTTTGTGGCGGGGTTCCATCCTATTAAACATTTAATTGCTATTTGTGTGGGTATACTCCTAATAGGAACATGTGTTTACTGTGAAATTCCCTGCATGAAAAGATTAATCAAAAATTTGTTGATATATCTGCTACTAAAACTTTTTACCAAAGTGTTGAAATTAAAAGATTAATTTCAAATGATGCTTTTCTGAAATATAAAACCAATGACTTACTTAGCTGAAAGCCCTTGAAAGGGAAAGGCTGAGGAATGAAATAATATTGTTTATGTTTTAAACAGAATAAAATGCATTAACAGGAGGGAGAATGTTAGAAAAATCTATACATGCTGCTTAGAAAAATATATTTACATACATGCTGCTTAGAAAAATATATTTACAATGTGTGCTGCTTAGGAAGATGTGTATTTAAACATTCAAACACATATAAGTTGTGTGATCAAATATATAGAGAAATGTGTGCTTTAGTTAGAAATAAATGTACTTAAATCCATAATAGAACAAAGTTAATGTAATGCATTTAATTCTGTCTTACTAGAATAATAGTAGAAATAAACCTGCATATTATTGCTTGAAGCACAAGCTGCAGTGTAATCAGAAATTTGACCTTGGCAGTTTGCAAACACAGTCTGGCTCATGTCTTTCAAGTAAAGATTATTTTGCAAAGTTAGAAAATAATAAATCTGTTGCATGTGTGTCCTCTTTCCTGCCTCCACCAGGAGAGTAGCCTTGTCGCACTATCTCTGATAGTGCGCAGCTGGGAACAAGAAAGACAAAGGGAGGCATTAAGGAAGACATACATCTATTGTATTTGAACTAATCAGAGAACCTTGAATTGGCTACATCCTCAGGAGGTCATCGTGACTGACCAGCTGCTTGCAAGGCTGCAACATTCTCATGGGAAAAGGACTTTTGAAAACACAAATTCAGCACTTTTATGAATTACTATGATGTAAAGACCCTGTCACTGACCACGCCAGTGAGGTGGGCAAAACTGATAATGACATATATAAAAATGGTGTGTTCTGTCAATAAAGCAGTCAAAATTCTATACAACTTTGTGTATGGTTTTTTGCCTCCTAATGTACATTAGAGAATAAGATATCTGAGTTTTCCTGCATTATTGTTTGTTATTGATTGACATTGTTTTTGAATAACTCAATGATTTTTACAGTCCGATTCTAACAAATTTATTTAACAGTGTCCTACATCTCCAGTACACAGATGTATGTGGAATGTGTATGTGTGCCTGATATATGTAGTCCCTTTGCCAGAAACATGTGGATGTCTAGCAAACAGTTGGACAATAATAGTTAGCTGTTCTTAGACTGTGGAGACATTGGCTGTCATACGCCAGAGTCCTCAAAAAACAATTTATGCTACATTAATATCTGTTACTGTATTCATACCTTTACATTGTATGAGTGCCCTCCCCACTACTAATGGCTATGACCTGCAGTCCTGCTGTACGGGGTTGCCAGGTATGGTAGCCATAGCTGTCAAGTGACGAGATACGAATGTTGACAACACAGTGACCCAGCCAGCATACATCAGGGACAGTCAGGGACACCAGTACAATATCTGAGCTATTCCTGACATTCACAGACTGGGAGGAGCTGAATGACTGTACATCATGTGATCTGCTATCTGTGTCGACCTTTACTCACTGTCAATATATCTAACACACAATTAAGTGGCATTTAAACAGGAGCCAACTGTTGTAGGAGGGAGTGAGAGGGCCACAGCTGTGATCTAAGTCACAGCAGGCAGAGTTGAAAAGCATGGCTGTACCTTTTGGAGCAACATGTCATTCCCATAGATATACTACAGGCCTACTGTTGTAGTCACTATTCCCCATAACTGCACCCCCCATCTGTGTCCTGGTAGAGTGCTGTAATCCTTTTCTGCAGAAATTCTGAAGAAAACTAATTCTGAAAGTGCAGTCTGGCTTGGTAAAGCAAGGTTCCGACCTGTTTGTCATAGGCAGCTGCTTGCCTTTTGTAGGTAATGCTCAATGACAGATGATTGCCTGTGCACCAATCAGTGGTCCAGACTTGCTAATTGCATTCAGAACAGCTGGCTTGCAATTTCATTAGCCAATGACATGGCACAACAGTGCAATATTTAACGCCTTCATGTAGGCCTTGGCCCCTTTCCTAGACTTTGAGAAGGACGTTACTGAGGTGTGGAGACTACAGCATCACAAAGGTTAGATACAAATACTGTCCACTGTTGGGGTTTATGTGGTATGTCCACAGTTTTGCATGTTATGTTAGGGCATTGACAAATTACTTTCTGATTATGTGGCAGTTTAGTGTTAAACAATGTGGGCTGAGGTCAGTAAGGGGACAGATGTGAGTGTCATGCATCAGACACATCAGAATATCCATGCTACTACAGTAGATGCTGGTCTATCAGTTGTGTATTTTTGTAGGAGCAGACTGTGACACATGTCCCTGTCACTTGACCTCTGCTCCCCCACCTCTTTGTGTATGGGTGTAGTGTGATAACTTATTCTAGGGAGTTGTGAGATATGGTAGGTCTGTAGCAGGTAGCTGAGCATACTGCTGCACATGTCGTAGGCTGCAGCTGCTGCATTTTGCCCAGGACTCATACTGGGGAGTATGTACACATTGGAGGACAGCAACCTGTATGTGTCAGTGAGGAAGCAGTGTCCGCTATTTCATTACAGCAGAGCCAGGGTGAGGGTCCCCATTACAGTCCAGGTGAGGCATAGGCTTAAGGTACATATGTTATGTAACAGTGCTAATCAGACAGTGTTAGTTGACATATAGGTAGCCTATACATATTTTGCAGTGTGTCCCTACCTACAGGCCTTTGACATGCTAACATGGGTAGCAGTGAATGCAGTAGCAGCAACCTGTTCTGGCTAAAATTACAGGACTCACACATTATTATTTGTGTTCGCAAGCATGTCACTGAAGTGCAACACACTGGATTTGAACCTAGGACTGTGGGTGGCAAAATGTACAGGATGTGAGGAATTTAACAGATTGAGCTACTGAGTCAATACTGCAACAGGTATATTTGCAAGATATATGTGCATGCATACTGTCTGTTACAGAGGAGTCACATCAGCATGTGTGTTTGGATGGGTAGGATGTGTGACACTGATCTGTTTGTCATGATTTTCTAACCTCACTCTGCACTGACTTGTTTGTACTTTAGTGCACAAAAAAGGTTTAATGACAACTGTGCCAAAAGTAGGCAGCACAACTGTGCAGTTGACAGCTATACTTGCTATCCCAGGCTTCACCTCCATCTATCATTATTTAATTGGATGTGTACTGGTTTGGTGTCTGCATCACAGTCCCAAGTACACTGCAAATGTTTCCATTATATACTCAAGCAGTTTGTCATTGGCAATCAGGATATATTTATGGAAACACCTGGTTTATTTTACAGTTGAGTGGCTTAGTGGGCTAATCCACTATGCTGTAGTTGATGGGGTCCTAGGTTTGAGACTTGGCTGGGGTGCTTATTTTGCAGATGTGCCTAACAGTGTCAGAAACACAGAAGGTGATTAAGGCAGTTTTAAGCAGGTTTGTGTAGCGCTCCCTGCCTCTTTGCTCTGCTTAAACCTGTGCTAATTAAAAAAAAAAGAAAAGAAAAAAGGGGTGATAGGAAAGTGGTGAAATGATGGCAAGCAGGGGGAAAACATACGGTAGGGCTGTGCAGGACAGGTGTAGGAAAGGACCATAGCTCTCCATTTCTTCTACAGCAACAGCTGTGCAGGTTGTAGTGAATTTGGAATTTAGAGCCTTGCACCCCAGATAGAGGGGTGAGGGTGACATAACTGTGTTGATTAATTCATGTAATGATTGATTGTGTCTACTGGATGCAGTACGAAATGGAGAGCTATGCTTGGAGCAATATTTTTTTGTAGGACAGATACCCTTTTTTTTCAGGGAGAGAGTAGAATATTGGGGAAGGGATATAGATATGTGTGGGGAGGTATGTTGGGTAGAAGAGGCTGCATTTGCAAACAGACAAGACAGCATACAGGGGCAGTGTATGACACATGAGGGGGTAAACACCTTCACCATTGAGGGTGTTGTGGAATCAGAGAGCCATGTGCCCCCAGACGGCAACAGTGAGACTGAGCTTCCCACACATGGGCAGTCAACACTGCTCCTTCACTGCCCCAAAGGTGGTTGTGCTGGGTACTGGGCACTGGAGCCACCTTGCCTTCAAAGTTGGCTAGTCTGCCCTCAATCTGGCACAGTTGATCCTTGTAGCCATGGTGCATGATCCTGCGCACCATCCCTAGTAGCTGTTGCTGGATGACAACCCCCCCATGCCTGCTTCTGGAGAGGACAGCCACCATCACCTGAGACAGTTCCACCTGTAGGTGGTGCAGGGCCAGCAAAGGTAGCAGCACCAGGTTGGGTCCCAGATGTGCTGAGACCCAGTGCCACAGCTGGCTGAGGTAGGGTAGTAGGATCACCAGGAACTGGCCTACCCAGTTGAGCTATGGTGTTGCGGTATTTCAAAGTGTATAGGTTAGTAATAAACAGTACATTTAGTTAGTTTTAACAACATGCCAGAAAGTTGCAAATAACCCAGTGACATCACATTGTATAGCATATGTAACCCAACAATAAGTGAGATGACAGTCAGTATAGTAATGGCATGCCAGTAATAGTTACGGCATAAGGCCGACAACATAGGTAATTCAACAATGTTTGTTAATATGCGACCATTGTAATATATAACTATAACAAAACACAAGGCCCAACATAATGTTTGTAACAACAGATGTTAATAGTAAACCATAACCAATGTATAACAAGAATAAATAATGATGCAGATAAGGGGTGGGTGAGAGAGAAATACTCCATTAATACTGGTATAGGCTATATTGTTTGCAACAGTACTCTTATGTACTGTGCAGGCCTGTTCTTACTTTATGTATATGAGAGCACATACATACCTCTCAAGCTATCTGCATGAGACAGTATGGGTCAACCTGTAACACTTACAGGTGCACAACTACAGGGGATTATTACATGTCAGGGGACATATATGACTACTAAGGTGTACTGCGGACTGATGTAGTATGACTGTGCTATCCACAAAACTCATATCCATGATAGCGTGACACATAGGGGACATATATCATGCACAGTACAGAGAGTTTACGACTATCATGCCCTCCTTGGCAGGCATAGGGTTAGACTATCAGCAGACATTCACAGACACAACAAGCATACAGCCATACCAAGATTATACATTTTATTTATTGATTTAACTTCTATTAGTATTGTACTTGTTGCCTTTATTTTCTCACAGCTTATCACATTGCTGAACAAACATGTTAACACTCCAGTACATCCAAACACAAAACATTTTAACCCATTCTAATGGCTGCTACAGCCATTTATTTACCTGTAATTCCTGTGGGTAGAACATCTGTTAACAATACATAACTGCTTCTACAATATTTAGTAGTACTTGTCACTGGATTCACACCCCACTCTGTGTGTGACAAAATGTACATCGCAACTATCATTTATCAGACTGAGCTACTGAGCCACTGCTGCATACTGATTGACTGATATGTGCCTAGAGCTCACCTAGTAACAACATATGACATGGTAATAGAGGTAGAGTATTATACAAGACTACACTGACACTTGAACACACACGCATGAGATCCATGTATGACAGAGGTTGTAGGTGAACTGTGGATTAATACATGGAATGCAGGTGTAGACAATTAACCCCTAGTGGTGGGAATATCTATGATGTGTACAAACCATATCAGAGTGTTGGGTTGGCTTCCTGACCCATATATAGCTGCAGATGGTATATATGCAGTCTACCACTCTTACAGTTTCATACTTACCTGCAACAGCATACCTAAGAACAAGGAATGCATATAGCTGAAATGCAATGGTTAGCACAAGACAATCCTGACATACACAATATACCCTGGCGTTCCTATTATTTCTTCAGATCTTAGTGCAGAACAAATATCATAATACATTATATCTTGTAGTACAGCTCCACATCTACAGTTTAGCAGAACACTTTTTATTAGCTAACCTTCAGTCACTTAGTGATATTGTTTGCGTTTTTACATCACAGCAGATGTAATACTCGATTTCATGACCAGCCGCCCAAAATACACACATATCGTACAACACAGCTTTATTACGGGTAACTTCATGCAGTGATGCTATATATTTCCAGTCTTTATTGAAGAACAGTTCATATAATACAGGTGTTGCAATACAGCTGTACTTCCACATTTAATGCAGTAGAAACATTTATTTCTTTCACATTATTAATGCAGTAGAAACTTTATTTCCCTGAACATTATTAATGCAGCAGAAACCTTTATTTCCTTCACATGATTATTGCAGTAGAAACGTTACATTATTATTCCACTAGAAACTTTATTTCCTTAACATTATCAGGTTTCATCCTTTCATCTTTATTGAACTGTATCTGGCATTACTCAGCTATTTCAGTCTAGGTCTATGACCACATTCATTGCAGTACAATAAAAATTGAATATACCTAGTGGCAGTTACTAATTTACTCCTTGTTTATATGACTGTAGATTGCAAGATACATCTATACTCACCACACTCACAGTGCAACCTGGCCAGGCACCCTCCATGGGCTTCTAGGTTGTGAGCTCTCTCCTCTGCAGCTGTGGGGAGAGAAACACACCATTATGCATACCTGTCTATCACACATTCAGAGAAGGTTTTGGTAAAACAATGATAACAATACTTACAAACTCATGGGGCATTCCCGTCTTGAGCATCTTGGACCCAGGTGGCCAAGAGATCCCCTTTATGACACTTCAGGTCATCATAATGATGACGCACCTGCTCACCTGTGTGGGAGATAAGAGTTGCACTGGTGAGATAACGTGCCAGCTGGTCCCAAGCCTCCAACTTGTACTCTGATCCCTGGTACTGGCCCTGCAGCAGCCGGACATCTTGGTATTTAATAAGGCATCCAACCATGACCCTGGACTCCAGAATGCCCCAATGCTGCACCCGAAATGTGCATTCTCTCCAACTCCTGCCATAGTTCCTGCCAAATTCAAACTCCAACAGGTTATGCCTGTATTCCCAACTGTAGCACTTAAATAAGGCTGTTTTCCCACCCTTTACCACCATTGGGCCATTTTTAAAAATGTGGTGCTTCGCTTTGCACCGTTCAAACCTGCTGAGCTCAGCTGCGCAGTGCTTAAACTGGCAATGCTGAGCAATGCTTAGCAGTTTGAAAAACAGCTTGGCTGGGCTAAGCAGTTCTTACATGGGCATTGCTTAGTAGTGCTTCTTACCACTTAGCAATGCGCATACCAGCCAAGCACTGCTAAAACATTCCTGATTTAAGCAATGCTTGGCAAGGCTTAGCTGTGCTTAGCGGAGCTTAGCTGGGAGCACTAAAGCTGGATTGAAATATAATTTTCATATTGTGTATTGGAAACATAACTGCCTAATAACATGTCTCTCTGTACATAGAATATTCAATCAAGGGTTAAAGAATACTTCTTATAATGTGTATTTGCGACATACATGCTTAATAATCTGTCTGTGTATTCATACAAAATTCAATCAGGGATTTAATAGTGCTTCTCATAAATGTATATTTGCAAATTAAATATAATAACTTGTCTGTATAATCAAACAAAATATTAAGCAGAATATGGAATAATTCTCATATATGTGTATTTGCAAAATAACATGCTTGTGGATTCTAACTCTGCAACTAACACACATAAGGCTGTCACTCTAAACATTCAGCTATGTTGACATGAGGATTGCTCTTATATATTTATGTATAACTCTCCACTACATTTAAGCACCGCTGAGCACCACGGTGTGCCACGCAAACAGTCACCTATGCTTAAACTTGACTTTTCCAATTATAATTAATGTATCTGGTTTCTATTTTTAGATGTCTAGCATGTGTTCATTGCTGCATGCCGTGCTGTGCAAATGCACAAAAAAATAAATAAATAAACTTTTGATTACATCTGCATACATTGAAATCTGACATTTTGACAGTGCATGGGGTGTGTTATTCATCTCCGGATACAATACCACACTCCCTACACTGATTCAATAACTGTGTTACATTGCTCTCTGTCAGTAACATGCCTTTATTATTTTGCAAGGTGTGTTGCCGAGGGGGTACCGCATACACGGCCACAGTACCTTCCATGTAGGCTTTACACTATGCCTACACTGATTTTTTAAATCCCCAGATGAGTTTTTTTATTGGTGGTAGACTATAATTACCACCTTTAAAGGATCTATTTAGCTGAACAAAATACAGCTTGCTATTATTGCCAGACCAGTGACAACTTTAGTAAAACAATATTGATTAAAAAAAAAATTGTGTAGTTCAGCATGCACTCATATAATTTATTTCATCATTTCTTTAATTTCATATTTCAAAAATTCATGTCTGATGGAAATAAACACATATGAAATGACATAAAATGCAGCTGTATGTGTATGCATTCAATACATGAAAAAGCTTATCTCTACTGAATCATTTCTCCTCACAATGATGAGTAGAGCAGCATGTTCTGATATAAGTACAGATATTTAAGAAAGGTAAAACATGTTTTATTCTTTTTAATGGCTCCATTGTGAAACAGTAATAATCACAACAAAGAAAGCTATTCATATTGTTTTCCCTAATCCCAGTATCATTTTCCAACTTACGCTTCAACTCCGTGGATAAATGGCTTAGACTGTGGCCAGTAGGTCTATTGGTAATTTTCATTGTGCTGTGCTTCATTTTTATATAAAACTAATTGCACATGGAGAATACAAAATATATAAAGATCTGGGTTTGAGTCCCATAGCTGTTTTTACTGATGATGATGGTGGTTATTATAATTAGAAGTATTATTATTGTTGATGTTGTTATTGTTATTATTATTTTGTGCAACACTTGTTAGGCACAATAAATACAATCTGTTGGAATTAAAGCACTTAAGACAACTGGCATATTGTGTCTGCATTATCCTTCCTAAAAGAAAATGTGAAGTTTGTTGTTTTATTCTCAAGCATGTCGTTTATGCATTAACCTAGTTCTTTGAATTCACGGATGGTGTTGCTACATTTCATGATGTACTTTATTGCAGTTGCCATATTAAGAGAACTGCCAGTTCTGTTGGAATAGAGTGCTAAAGCCTTAACTACGACACTGACTACAATCCCAGTAACCTGAGTCTGACTGGCACCTCGACCACCTGCTGTAGCTGGCATGGGAGAAGTGCCTAATCACAGAGCTTCACCTAGCCTCCTCTT
Source organism: Protopterus annectens (assembly GCF_019279795.1). NCBI lineage: Eukaryota > Metazoa > Chordata > Ceratodontiformes > Protopteridae > Protopterus > Protopterus annectens. The sequence goes on from NC_056737.1 coordinate 1,769,468,548, forward strand.
ATTGATTGGATGGTGTGGAAATGTACTGGGTGCATGGAGATGCTGCTTGTCATATTGGAGCCAAGCAAGTACCATTACTACAGGGTATTCAGAAGACAAAGTCTGAAGGACAAGTCATTACATAGGCAAGGGCATTTCCCTCAGGATGCCACTGCAGTTACCCCCCCCCCCCAGCTCAGCCCAGCATATCAGCAGGAAGCAATGACAAGCAAGAAAAGAAAATGTATGACAGCTGCTCACCTGAGCACCCTATCTAGTGTTGCATGATTGGCTCTCACCCTAGAGAATCTGCATGCAGAATTAGAGATCATCATAGTAGTGTATTTCAAAGGGACTGCACACTAGGTGGGCCATCACAGTATGAGCAACATGCTTTGGATGTGATTATAGGGAGCTGGCAGTTAAGGAGCCAGATGTCAGCAGTAGTGTGCACAAAGTAAATGAATGAATTAATTAATTAAAAGCTGTATGAACATAAGGAATACATATATATCAGGGCATGAATCACATAATCTTCAAACCCAAACATATACCAAGATGAACATAGGGCAAACCTTCAAAATTAAACTGTGCAAACATGATTCCAACTCCATTTACTGAATGAAAGTGGCATTTCATAAATGAAATGCATTCATAAAAAGATAAAAAAAAACAAATTCCTATAAAGGGGTGGTCTGGCAGGTAACACAGAGGGTTAAGGCTATGAGCTGTTATAATGTTGCTTCCTGTACTTGAGTGTTGGATTCACTTTGCCCACTCCTTGACTAAGCATGTCACTTAACCAGGCAGTGCTCTACAGAAACTGGACTGAGCACAGCTCCTCAGTAGTCTCCTGGAGCTCATGCCTAATACCCATAATAATTGTAAGAGGTAAAATCTCCTATAAGAAGATTTAGTTTGACAGTTAGCTCATAGGATTAAGGCTATGAGCTCTTAATGGGCTGCTTCCTATAGTCTAATGTTTGAATTCTTTCAGCTTCCATTTGTCCAGTGTGTGAGGCTGAGCACAATTTGTAAGTGTAAAATAATGAGGAAGATTGATGATTTTGTTTAGATCTAAGTCACAGGTTATTGGGTGCTGGTATAATCTCACAGACATGGGGTGCATTGTTTGATTCTCACCTTTGGAGGGAAACTGGCCAGACTTGGAATGCCTGATTAAGACAGTTAGCCTAGTAATTAGCTATGAACTTATGAACTATGACCTTATGAAAAGCATTAACATTGTTTTATCAAAGGAACACTGGGGCATAGCTTTGAATATACACATACTAAGAACTGAACTGTGTTTTCATTCTGACATTCCTCCTGAGCTACTTTTCAGTTGCCAATGTGTGGAAATAGCCAAAAATGGTACACTTTTGCAGAACTTATAGATTAGGATAGGTCTCCAGCATGACCTTGTTCATCTATCCTCTAAAGGTCCTCCTCTGCAAACCTGCCACCTGTCATATGCTATATGCTGCTGTCTGTTACAGTACTCCCCCAAAAGAATGCTACCTGTTTACAATCAGTGTGTCCTTCTCAGCAGGATGGCAAACTGACCTGCTCTGCATTTTGTACTCTGTCAGTATTTGCCCCTCACAGCATGTCAGTCCACTGTTACAGCTTTAGCTGTGTGACTCCCCCAACACACATGCTAAACAACTGTTTCTGTTGTCACTATGCATGCTTGTGTGATTAATGCAGTCCTGAGGTCCATTAGCTGTAGTCATGTATGCTATCAGTTAGACTATATGGCAGTACACTCTGTAATCCTCTATTCAGTGCTTCCTACATTGGTCATCATAAATTTGTCTTCAGCAAACTGTTAAAACACAGTTGTCTTTGAATCTCTGCTATTTTTATGATTATTGTTATGATGCGGTAACAGCCGTAATCCATATTATGATGCTAATGTATGGCTCTCCCCATTTTTGGAGGTCATATATAATGTGCACATCTGCATGGCCATCATGGATCTTGTCCATGCAACTGTTCCTCTGCATAACACTACTGTCAATGCTCTTCACAACTCCATATTGTCAATGTGCATCACATGCATACCTCTCAACCTGGAAACATCAAAAATATGGACAAGGCCCATGTAAAATAGATGCAAATCTGTATGCTGATTAACATAAAATTTGCACACACAATTACATAACCCAGCCACTCCCATGGAATTATGGGACACCAACTTTCAAATGCAAACTGAAGAACAAAACCAAAATATGGCATCAGAGTCCCCCTGCAGCCATTCCAATGTACCATTACCTAGTTATCTCACCCCATTTACCACAAACACTAATGTGCATACTGCTTTACTTCTACAATGATTATTTGGATTTTATTTTTACATTTTATAGCACAATGCACAAACACTAATAGACATCTGCTAAACAAAGCAATACTGTCTCACAATGAAAATAGACTTAGCATTAAAACTGCTTTGCCCTTGAAACTGACATTCATTGAAACAGCATTGAAACCCACACCACATCCAAAGAAAATGTATCTGGCCAGTGGTGGATAAAGATTACCTTTGGGCTGTTTTCAAATCATAGGCCACTTGCACACAAAACAAGAAACATACATATGTTCTTTGATACACCTTCCTGACTTTATTAAGTTATATTCCTTGTATAATACAGCACACTTGTTAGACTCAGAATGCATTTTAGATTTTTTGTTTGAACATTTTCCCAGTAGGCTATGAAACAAAATGCATGAACCAATAATGACAAAACTGCCCAATTCAGAACATTTCCATCATAAAAGTCTACTTCCACACACACACACACACACACACACACACACACACACATATATATATATATATATATATATATATATATATATATATATATATATATATATATATATATAAAATGACAGTAGTGTAAGCCATGGACATCTTGCACAGGTTCTTATTTTCAATTTCATTTTTTGCTTGACTTACTTTGATTTGTGTTATCAGACCAACTCAATAGCTGTAAATGCACAACAAAATAAACTAGGCAAGCTGCATGTTTTAAGACTTCCAATTTTTAGTCCAAGTACTGACAGACCCTCTCCTACATTCATCCTGAAGCATCAAAACTATCATTGTAATCCAGGTGAAGTTAATTGGCCATTCTTGCTTCCCACTGTCTGCAGGGAAAAAATATGTGTTTTATCTTGAATGCTGGAAAATGTACTGCACTTGTTTAAAAATATTTTTCTTATAATGCAGCACAGAACATAATAATTTTGATTTTCTGTTCCTGAATTTGGGTTAATGATACTTGTTGCTCTTTCCACTGAGGCACAAATGCCCTTGTGCATGACATTTTCTCACCTCCGTAAGTTCTGTTGTATCAGTAGCTACACCATTGATGTGTTACACCCACCCCGTTTAAAAGTGTAACAACACAGTACAGTATCAGCAATGCATATACATACTGTGGGAGTAGATCCTACAGCCTTCTTCATCAAAAGCAAGCATTTAACCAGTTATGCTATTAATAATCCAAATAGACTCAGCATAAGCAACACTAAACTCTTCTTCCACTGAAGCTCTCAGCTCCTTGTAGCACTCAACTGTATCTCTTAACTTTGCAGCACAAGAAATCTAGAAAAAGTCAAAATGTATTGTGGGGGACAAAAGCTCAAAAACCAGGGACACATTTTAAACATTGCTTTTATAATTTTGGAAAGTTGCTAGAATAAAATGTTGTGTTACCCCATGCATTTTACTGCCAAAACTTGAACCCAGGACCCTGTGCACTACAGTCAGAGCATCATATCACTGTGCCAAATCAGCAGCTTCCTGAAAGATTCAAAGGAAACTTAAATGGCTATCATTTAGTGAACCTGGACAAACCCAATAATGAGGGAAATACAGAATTCAGTTCTCACTTCCCACCATGGCTCTCAACATCTTAGCACAAAGAAACCTTGACAAAGCCAACAATGGGGGAATACACCCCCGAAAATAGGCACCATTTTCAAATACTGATCTGATAAACTTCAAAAATTGCTAGAATAAAAGGTTTTGTGTTACCATTTATTTTCTGAAGAATATGAAGTCTGAAATTTAAATGCCTGTCATTATTTAGTGAATTCAATCCTTCACTGATTTGCCACAAAAATCCAGAAAAAACACAGATTCTATGAGGAACAGAACAAAAATATGAGGCATAAATCTGGAAAGTTTTCAGAAGTGGTGGTGGGTAGGGACATTAAGATCTTGTAGATTTTATGAGGAACAGAACAAAAATATGAGGCATAAATCTGCAAAGTTTTCAGAAGTGATGGTGGGTAGGGACTTTAGGCTCTTGTTACCTGTACCCAAGGTACAGGGTTTGAGCCTGAGCACCTGTAGCCACCAGGTATATTCACCTGGGGCATTTCGCACAAACACACACACACACACACACACACACACACACACACACACACACACACACACACACACACACACTGAAGACAGCTGAATAAGCAAAATACCTCTGCAAGCCTCGTGGCTTGTTTCGACACACTGAAGCCATCATAAAAAGTAAATCGGAAGCCATCAGCCACATAAGGAAAATACCTCTGCAAACCTCATGGCTTGTTTCCACACTCTGAAGTCATAATAAAAAGTAAATCTGAAGCCATTATAAAAATTAAATCCTCTAAGTCCTCTGCTTGTTTCTGTATTCTCAGGTTTTCGTTCACAGACTCTGAACCTCAGCCAGCAAATCTGAAGTCAGCTGCATAATAAATACTTCACAGCTTGTTTCTGCTTGTGGAACCAGCACCATTTTTGCTTCTTAGAGCTACACATTCCCTTGCAGCTTGCTGGAGCAGCCAGAAATGCATGTGAGCTCAATTTCTCAATTCCAACAGGCTAGCAGGCCATTTCATGGAGCTGATGTCATCGTGCACATGATGACATCAGCTCAAAATGCCAAACAATTTTTTTTAAAACAAAAGCCAGGAAATTTAGAAACTAAGGGGTGCCACTCTGGAATCTTGGCACCCCATTATTTGGACCCCAAAACACAATAAAAAAATGAGTAGTTCAGTACATTTAGGAGGTATGATACCATGGTGTCCAGTACATGTAGCTGTGTACATACCAGTCTACTATTTTTACCTTAATTCAGACCTACACAGTGGATGTGGCCTCTTCAGAGAATGATTCTAGCAGGGTTATCACATGGTACAACAGGAAGTATAAGATCTTCCTCCACACATATCTCTGGTATTAATCCTGAGGTCATATGTTCAGAACAACCAGGTTAATACAGGTGCTAAGTTATGAATTGCCATTTGATACATTTGGCAAGGTTATGGAAAATGCTTTTTAGATGGCCCAAACTGTCACATGATCTTTCAGTTCAGAAGTGGGTGGTGGGGCATTGCATAGGCTCTTCTCAAAAAGGGTTAGAAAATGTGGACCTTAACTGGTGAAATTGAAAGATAGAAGGAACTCTCTGAAGAACTCTCATGGATGTGCCTTTGTCTGAGAAGGCAGTTTGAGAAGCAGATGGTGGAAATAGTTCTATTTCAGAAAAATAGGTCATTGTGGTATTAAACATTTCTTCTGTGGCAAGGCTGTTGGAGTAGAAAAGACTTCTCTGAAAATATGGAAGGACCTGAACATTGATGGGGAGTCATGATTAGCTTGCCTTTTCAGTGTTACTGAAAGGTTGGGAACTACCTCTAGATTGGCAGTCTGGGTGAGTGGTTTCTTTTTTCCAAAGGTGACAGAAAAATGTTCTCCAATTTTAGAGGGATGACACTTCTTAGCCCCCCTGGACAGTGTATGCCAAGGTACTAGAAAATAAATGCATCCAGTATTTGAGCTTCTGATTTAAGAGAAGCAATGCAGATTCCATCCTGATCCTAGAATTGTAGATCAACTCTGTGCCATTGCACAAATACTAGAGATATCAGGGGAGTTTTCCAGTAATATTTACACATGCTTTGTGGACTTGAGGAAAGTATATGGCCATGTATCCTGGAATATCTCATGAGAAGTACAGTAGCATTATGCATTCCCAGGGCTGCTTTTGCATGCTCTTTGGTCCTTAAATTTGAGGACTGAGAGTGACCTGACTTCACATTTGTGGTATTAAGTCAAATGCAGACAAGACAGATGTATAACTCCAACAAGGGTGTATCTTGTCTCCTCTCCTGATAATGATGTTCATCAATAGAATATGCAAG